>NW_006436298.1:44018417-44047528 GCF_000325575.1 Pteropus alecto
GAAAGAGATCGGAAGTGGAATGGTGGTAGTGAGTATTGATTGTTACTATCTGCATTTATCAAGGCGATAGAAAAAAAGAGATGGGACATGGCAATAATTTGTTAGTTTGCAGGTACACACACACACACAAGAATGGAAAAGCCACTGCTTCTAGTCCCAGATGATAAGAGATTATGCACAAAAGTCCATTAAAACTTCTGGCTTCAACACAGATCTGAGTAAAGGTATGGCATTTCCTCCTAAACATCCTAGCTGTAAGGCATGGGGCAAAGGAGGGAAGAAATAAGGCAGCCTTGAGAATTATATTTAGGAAATAACTTTGGGAGATGCTACTAGCACAGTCCCCATCATTTATTTCAAGTGTGCTAATAGACAAAAGAGAGCCTACATAAGGCTAGATCCAGAGCTATGAAGAATATTGAATAAGTAGTTCCTTCCTGATAGTAAGTTGAAGACAAGGGGATGTTTCTACTGCAAGATGAGAGAGACCTCAATATGCCTGCCAGAAGGATGTCATAACTTCCGTACACCAATCCCTTCTGTGTGTCTCCCGTGGTTCCTTTACCCAGATGGCAGTTTTTATTACAAATCTCCTGTCCTTGCTTTACCATAGTTTGTTGGGTCTGGTGGTAGTAGAGAGATTTCTATAAATTGTGTTAGTGCAAGTGTCATTGAATCTTAAGGAGCCATATCTAGGACAGATAGAACCCTGCATATTTCAGTGCTCTTTGACTTTGAGCTGGTTGCAATAAGTGGATGGAATTTTAGATTGTCTCACTTTGGGAAGGAGGGAATGTGCTCTAGGTGTGATAGGATACTTACTAACCAGAAAGACATACTGTATTAAAAATTGGCTAAGCATTCACTGAATCTATTTCTTCTTTTCTTTAGATACCTGGTTAAATTACCCAGCCTTCTTGAAGTTAGAAAAATGCTGGCCAGTGGAATATGGGTAAAAATGATTACATGATTTTCACCTGCCCCACAAAACTTTCCAAGCAATCTTCCTCATTTCTTCTTTGTTTTCCAGCTAGATGTTGACATCCTGGGCAACCTTATAAAATAGATCTTGAAGATGGTGAAGTTTCTATCAACCAAGGTTTCTGCACCGTTGTTTGGAGCAAATCCCCCAACCCTACTACCTACCTATTGAACTCTACATGAGCAGGAAATGAGTGAGTACTTGATTAAGTCACAGAGATTTAGTGCATTTGTTACTGCAGCTAGGGTTAGGGTTACTTTAATATATGTATGACACGTGGTTGGGATCTAATGTTCTATTTTTTCTATAATGAATATTGTTCTAATGCTATTTTTGAAAAGTTGAGTTATTTTTCTACTGATTTGAAATGTCACCATATAATTATGGAAGTGTTTAGGCTTTTTCCCTTTTTCACATATCTATTTCTCTAATCCAATGTTACATTTTAAATTATGATAGCCTTATATTTTCTTTAGATACCTGGTATCCTGGTTTACTCATAAGACTTTTTTTTTCTCCCCTCAAAGTTTTCTTGGCTATTATGTTTTCTCTTTACAAACAAATTTTTAAATTAGCTTGTAAATTTTATTTTGAAGAATTATGTTGGAATATTAATTTTGATTATTCTAGAAATTATTCGTTACCTGGGAAGTATTTGTATTCTATACATGACCTCTTTGTTCTCTAGTTACATAAAACAGTAGGTTCGCTTCCATGAATAGGCCTAAAGTATAAAATTGTGGAAGAAATGATACATACAGGAATATGTTCAGTAGCCTAAATATGACATCATCATGCAGAAATTAAGTAGCCTTAAGTCAGATACTGGAATGTTGTTTGTACTTTGAACATGTGTTTCTCTTCAAGGAGAAACTTGTTTTGAAAGAAAGTTATTCTCCATGTTGTTTTCCGGATAAAATTAAAAGGATGTTTTTCAGTAAAAACAGCCAAAACTTAGAGGGTCAATGAAAGGAAGAAGGTTATTTGTGTTTATTTTTAAACTAAACATGGTATGAATATTCAGTGTTTAGCTTAGCTCTCTCTCTCGTGGACAGAAGTTCATAGTCTTCACATATACCGACAACAACCAATTTAGCTCATGTCTAAAGTTTGTGTAAACTACTTTTGAATTTTTTATTTGTAAGATAGGCACCACCTGTAAAAAAGGAGAGGTTTTCAGGCCCTATCAAATTTTAAGTACTATAATTGCATTATTAATGCCTAGAATTTACTTTCTTTAGTGCTTATATTTATGTTCTCCACTTTGATATCTGCAAGGCTCTGTCCTTCAGTTTTTTAGGTCTGTGAAAATGTCATTTTATTAGGGACAGCTTCTCTGACCTCCCTTAGAAAACATCAGCTGATTATAATTGCTCCCTCCTTGCTTGATTTTTCTTTTATGGCAGTAATCACCTGACACATATATTTATATGGTTATCAGTTCTTCATCTGGAATATAAGCTTTGTGCATTCGAAGACTTTGTTTTTTTCTCTGCAAAGTCCCAAACTTAAACAGTGCTTAGTACACAGTAGGTGCTCACTTAAATATCTGCTTTATTGAATACATATTCTATAAATATTTGAATAAATATTATTTTGAAGAAATAATCATGGATATATACAACTATTTTTCAGTTTATCAATGACTCCTACAGTTGAGTAGCTGCAGCTACCAGTTCAGAGGCTATTAGGATAACCCAAATGAGAGATTGGATGGCTTGGACTTGGTTAGTAACAGTGTAATGAGAATGGGAGAGAAGGTAATGTTTTATTATAGAGAATAAGGTATGAATTAATCCTCTAAGAAAAGTATGAGAATAATTGAAATCAGAAACAGTGTGATTACTGGGCAGCCCTAGGAGCCTATTTGGAGTTTATCGCCATTAATTTAAAGTGAGAACAATTAGCATAGCCATTTGTATTTTTATTTCTATGACCTGTTTTCTGACAATATTTATTTGGGACTCTTAGTCTTTTTCTTATTAGTTTGTAGGAGCTCTTTATATGTTAGACAAATAAATCCATTACCTATGATGATTTGCAAAGAATTTCATTTTGTCGATTGTCTTTTGACTTTGTTTAATTTTTTTTCCAAACAATATTTTATTTTATTCATGTTATAAATGCTGTCTGGTTTTTAACCTTCTAACTGGTTATTTTTGGTATACTGACAGTTTTTTCAGCCACCTTAAAAACTTACTGTTTTTAATGGTCACTCCATTATTTCTTTTGCATTTTTCCAGGTTCCAAATTGGATCATTTTAGGATAACGATTATTTTACCTGCTCCTAATTTTAAAACTCTTACCTAAGTGGAATGGCCAGTGCCTCTAGTACAACTTAAAATAATAGCACAAAAGTAGACCTCCTTGCCTACTTTTGACATTAATGGGAATGCTTCTGAAAGTGCTTCCCCTTAAGCATGAAATTGACTTTTAGATTTAGATAGATATTTTTTATGATGTTAAGATCTGTTCCTCTTACTGAGGTGTATTTTTTAAAAATTAAGAATGGATGTTGAGTTTTATCAAATGCCTTTTAAGCATTTATGATAATGATTATAAGATTTTTCTCTCTTGTTCTTTAAAGACTTAGTGGAATAACTTAAAAAAAAAAAAAACAATTTTGCCTGGTGTATTTTGACAGTTTTCTCTTATTTTTATATCTTAACTTATCTATTTAGATTTTCACTTGAACTCAATTTATATTTTTCTTTAAAACATAACCATTTCATTCATGATATATGTATGTTTTATCTACAGAGCTAAACAGTATAATCTGTTGATTTTTAAAATTACCTCTGCAAATTTGGGTTTAGTTTACTCTTTTGTCTTATTTTACATATTTATATTTTGTGCTTTTTTTTTTTTTTTTTAGGTTAGTTATTGGTTTACCTAAGTAAGGTATACAGTTTTTCCTTAGTGTGCTTCTTAGCCGTATGCTATACATTCTGATACATTGTGATTTCTAGGCTACTAGTTTTCTCTTCTCCTACCTTTTTTGATTGCATTTTAAATTTTTTCCCATTTTCCCTTTTTGTTATTTTGGAATTTCTTTTGGCAGCTACTCTTTAAATTTTAAAGTGAATATTTTCTTAAAATTCAAATTAATCTCGGTAACTCTACCAGCCTACCGAGCAAAACAGATGCTTCATAACTCTGATCACTTTTTTATCTTGCATGTATTTGTGTTTTGCCTTTTAACTTTATCTCCAAAATAGACAATATCATTATTGCTTTTTATAGTCAATGTTTATAAAGATTCACTCAGATCTTTACCAGTTTCTTTATCAATCTTTCTATGTCTCCAACCTTCTTTCTAGTCATTTTCCTACTTTCTTAAGTACATATTTTTCAATATTGTGTAGTGAAGCTCTGTTAATGGTAAATCTCTGTAGATTTTGACTCAGAATAATGTCTTTATTTCAGTCTCATTCTCAAATGATAGTCTAGTAGGGTAACTCATCTTATAGTAATTATTTTCTCTCATCATTCTGAAAATATCTCCTTGTTTTCTGACTTTGCTTCTATAGAGAAGTCAGCTGTCATTCACATTGTCATAATTTTTAGGCAACTTTTGTGTGTCAGTGGTTCTTTTATAATATGAAATATTTATATTTTTAACAGAAGCTATCTTTATAATTATAATTTTATGTAGTGCACTTAATACTCTATTGCTTTAGAACACGAGTCAACAAACATTTTCTGTAACAGGAGATACAGTAAATATTCTAGGCTCTGAATCTCATAAGGTCTGTGTGGCAGCTACTTGACTCTGGTATTGTAGCACAAAAACAGCCATAGACAATGTATAAACAAATGGGCATGGCTATATTTAAATGAACTTTATCTACAAAAACAGGTTATGTGCCTGATTTGGCCAATAGTCCATGTTTGTCAAGCCACACTTTAGACAGTATCTATTTACTGCTTATTCTGAGTAATAATTAAATTAATACATTTCTTTCTCTTAGCATGTTTTCCTCTACTACTGAATATTAGTTGGTGGTATTATCTTTCTTATGGTTTACCTTTATATTAATAAATCTAACAGTAAACAGATGGATATATTTATCTGCTTTAAATTACATATTTTGACTCTAGCTATAAAAATAGGAAGAACTAGCAAACTTACCTTTTCTTTTCCTTCTCCTCTCAATGTTTGTTAGTTATTTCATTTCTACCTTATGAAGGTTTACAGCATTTACATTCTGTTCTATCACCCTATGACAGATGACACAGCCAGTAAGTGGTGAAGCTAGGATGTGTGTAGTTAACAACTACATCATCACGGCATTTTGTCTGAAGCTTGGATAATCTTGATATTAAACCAAATTAAGATTATAGAGGTGTGGGAGGAGCCAAATCATTTATAAATGTGGACATGAAAGTGTCAAATAGTATTGCAAAACAAATTCTCTGTATTTTTCAAAGTTGTCCAGCATCGATTACCATGGTTAACTAAATTTTAGCAATTGAATTTGATTAAATACTTCATTCCAGTAAGACTAATAAAAAAATTCTTTTCATCCCATAAAAAGCCAAGAGGTTTACTAATCTATTTCTAAACAAAGCACTTAAAAATCTGGGAATAGAAGAAAGATTGTTTCTCAGCATGAAAATGGGTGTCTTAGACGAAGCCAATTTTGAACTTAATGGAGAAATATTGGAAGTTAGAAACATAACAAGGAAGGCTATTATTATACTGTTAATACCTTTTCATTTAACATTGTTCTGCATGTTGAAGCCAGTGCAGTTAGAAGTAAAAGGAATATAATAGGTGTAGGTAACTGGAAAAGAAAAAATAAAATTATCACTGTTTCTACACTGAATTCATAGGGGAATTTCCCATGAATCTTATTCAGTTTCAATTTTATTCACTACCAATTTGGTTATGGTAAAGCTGTTTTATTTTGTTTTATTTTTTCCCCTCATCTTCATTTAAAGTATCTATCCAAGTTCCCTTACCCCTTTCTTGACAAGTATCCAGGACCGCTGAATGGCAGGTTATCCATAGGTGAGAAACCAGAGAACGTTTTACGCTGCTCCCTGAACCTCTGAAAGCTCTTGTCCTTCTTTTATCTGACCTACTCCCTTTCCAGTTTGACTTCCCACTCTACCCTCCTCCTCTTTTATTTTCAGTTCCAGCTTTATTTGTTCTTTTGAAGGCAGAGAAAACAGTACTACAAATACCTCTGTAGAAATTGTCTGGCGCTTGAGGGCTACGATTTTTTGAATCTTTGTTCCTGAGTGGATATGGATTAAGAGTGGAGAAATGACCAACTGGGTGTAAATGAGAAAGAAGAGAGGGTGGGAAATAATGAGAAAACAACAAAATAAAAACTAAAACCTAGCCCTGCCACATTTGCGAATAGAATTCTGTACATGGTACATAGTTAGGGTTCTTTGACAAGCACTCAGTAAATATTAGCTATTAATTCTTGAGAAACTCATTTGACTGCCAACTAACCATTTCTAACCATTATCAATCTTTCAGTCCGTTTGCTTATAATTAAATTTTTAGGGTGAATGTATCATTTAATTTATCTATTGGGACCTGGAGCTATTTATTACCTGGTGTAGGATGCTATAATTAACAGGGGGAGGTATGTCCCCAAAAGGAAATTAGGGTGGTAATTATTTTTAAAAAGTGGGAAAACAAGGTGCTAACCAAGAAACAATAGCTATAAACTACAAGCTGAATCTATAAAAAAGAAACAAGACAACTTAAGATTTGGAGAGGTAAAGTCCCTATATGTTAAAAGGGCAAGTTCTTTACCCCTGGGGAGATAAGAAGTCTGTGAGAAGTAGTCAGTTGTCTGGTTTGACTGGAGGCAAGAATTCACAAAAGTGGCAGGATATGTATGAAACCCTGAAGTGGGAATTGGGGCCAGGTAAGGGAAGGCCTTGAATGTCAGTTAGGGTTTTTGAAATTTACAGGAAATTTTGAAACCAAATTTGAAATTGAAAAATCTGAGAAGCAAGCTATGTAACTGTGTAGAGATTTAAAGTATGTAATATAACCACCTTGCCAGTGTCCTTAGCTTGTATTTCCAGTAACTAACCTCTTTGAAAATGTTCTAGGTCAAAGTGTTCCCATGATATTTCAAATCAACAGATCATTTGTGTAAGGTTAAAATTACATTTGACTATAATGGAGGGAAAATACTCATGCATATGACAAAAACAGCTCCAAAAACAACGTTTTGTCTTTTCTTTTGAAAGAGCACAGCACCTTGGATGTCTTTCATAAGGTTCCAAAGCTATCTCAAATTACTAAAAGGAAAAAAAAAAAGTCAGTTATCAAGTTTCATGTTAAATGTTATTTAATTGAATAAAGTACATCAATGAAAGAAACAAATAGTTCAGTTCAAATGAAGAAGCATTTTGGAATACTCTCCGCTTTTTTAAAAATCACTAATTTTAATAATTTGATAATAGTGCTAGCAGTGATCATTAATGGCTGCTAAAATAAGTAGGTGAAAATCTGATGGGGAATTTTATAGTGGATACATCAGACTGACAACACTGAACTCACTGATTGTTCTTAAAATCACAGAAAGATAGACAACTAGAGACATCGTGGGCTTCCTCATATGATGCTGTTACGAAGGACATACCACTACCTATCAAGTCTTCTTGCTTCCCCAAATCAAACCTAACTTATATCTGGTCAAGTCTGTAGATATGACTTTTTATAGTAAACAGAAAAATGTATTAAATACTACTACCAGGATAAAGTCTTCAAATCCAGAATGTGGAAAAATCTATCAGACAATAGATATTCTATAAAAATACCTATTTTTTCACATACATTAATAACAAGCCAAAAAAAATGATAAAAGGGAAACATATATATATATATGTTTTATATATATATATATATATTAAAGTCTTAAAATACATAGTAACCAAATTCAATGTGTGTTCCTTGTTTGATCCTGATTCAAACCAACTTAAATAAAAAAGATTTATGAGACAATTGGCGAAATTTGAATACCAACTAGAGTTATTTGATATTAAAAATTGTTACCTTAGTAGTTACCTTAATGAAATGAATATATTATACAGATGACAATCAAATTAAATGGTTTCAATGTCATAAGGATGGAAGTATTAGTTTTGAGTCTAGATCCAAAATATGGTGATAGGGTGAAGTCCACTCTTAGATTTTTCTGTCAGATTCAAATGAGACCAGTGTTTAAGGTTAAAGCACTCACATTGGCCTCTTGTTGATCATTGAGAGACAAAGAATTCCAGAGGGCCCCCTGTAGCTGAATTGTGAAATACCGTATGTGTGAAGAGAGTAAAGGAGAAAGTGTCCTTTTTTTCCACATCTCTAAGATTCAGAAGTATTCCCCTGAGAAAATCAGGGAGGAGAGATCAGGGAATAAGGTCATGTATGCCTAACTCCTGATAAGCCTTCTCAAACTCTGAAAAAATAACAGGATAACTCCCTGAAGACTAAAAGGCATCTTTGGTCAGCCTGGGCCATGGAGAAAAATCTTGGCTTAACAGGTCATTTTCCAGAGAGCAGGTTGCCTAAATTAGTGAAGAAGTTGCACCATGTGTGTGTTTTCCATCCCATTCCTGTGCCCTCATCCCTTTAGATCTCTTATTTGCAGAGCAAATTTAACAGTTACTGATGCTCTCTCACTCAGGTTCAGAGACCTCTGGGATGAGTTATCATACCTGTGTATACTCTCACCTCACCATAGCATAACCACATGTACATTTTTCTATACACTTAACTAAAAGAAATGGTGAGAACACCAAGAGAATATTGAGAGAGGGACAGGTATAACCTACTACTTGTTACTCTCACTCAAGCTTTTCATTTACCACCGCAGTTCTTCCAGAACAGTGGTATTTTGCTGTGCTTTTCGCTGAGATTGCCCTGCCCCCTTGCTCCTCCACTGAATTATACACTCTATGGGGACTGTAATGTGTTAAAAGCACCATGTTACTAATAGAATTATAGAGTGCAATGTTCTCCCTCCCTAAGGTACTCCTTCTAGAGAGAGTCTCTCACTGGTTGTCAAAGACAAACAACAGAGTAGATGGATGGTAGAGGGGTCCATAGGAATGGGTAGCAATTAGAGGAGCAAAACTTCGAAAGAATGGCTCTTTCTCTGTTCTTTTCCCTTTTTCTTTTTATATTGATCCTCCTTTTTGCAACTCCAGTGTAACTGGTTGAATAAGAAGGAACTGGGATCTTCTCTTAATTTTAAGGATGAGGTTCCCTTCTAAAATGCCCTACTAAGACTTCATGAAACACAGAAGGTGGGGTGGGAGTGAGCAGGCTGCTTAGACGTGCCAGCAGAGGAAGGAAATCATGAAGGGGAGAGGAAGGTGTCATTACTTCTTTTGGAGAGAAAAAGCCAGTCCTGAGATACCAAGAATCTGGGGTTCTCTTAACACAAATCAGGTAGATGAGCAGCTTGGAAGGAAAGGTTATAAGTTGGATTATATAGATTTGATTTTATTAGTCTTTGCTGGACATAAATAAAGTGGCTTGCTGGTTCCCAGTAATCTTCTCATTGATAATATCCATAATAACACCCTTTTTCCCTGGTGAATCATTTTTCTTTCCCCCACCTTCCTCTTACACCCACACATAAAGTCGAAATGCAGTCATGTGATTTGGATGGGAGCAGCTATTCTCTTACTTGAAGCTGTCTCTTTGACCTGAATCTGTCTCCTTGACTTCTGTGATTGAGTAAGGAAGAACACTTGACTCAATCCGATCTTATCATGGAATCCACAATGACGGGGCCCAGAATTGGCATGTAACCCAGACTGAACCTATGAAATGCCTTCCCCTAGATTTTTCAGACTTGAGCTATAGGGTAATGCCATTTTCTTTCTGGTCAACAAGTTGTATAAATACGTACCCAGATCTGCAGGCAGCAGGTTTCCATCTTAATGGAGAAACTAAGTCAAAAGAATGAAGTTGATATACAGACAGAGAAAAGGCAGCAGTAACATGGCCTTGATGGTGTTTAATTTCCTGGTTCCTTCTGCTCCCGGGGCAACACTACCTCTGCCCTTCCTCTTTGATTACATGAGCCTATAAATTTTTCTTTTGACTGAACAGGTTTCCTGTTACCAGAAACCAAACAGCCCTAAAATGAAAGTGAAGTGATTACAACAACCAAATCGTTTATTTATCCATGAACCTTTCTTAGCCCCAGCAGCAACCCAACTGTAGATTATTATAAAATGTTTTATTCCTGATATCGTTCTTCTAAAAAAAGATGGCATTGTAATTATTGAAAATGGTCAACTCTGATATTTGTTGTATGAAATGGTATAATTCACTAGTTTGCAAAGGACTAGTTGGTAATATTGGTTCCAAGTTTTTCAGGCTCCAAATTTATGCGTAAGTTCAGTAAGATATATGCAATGAGGATCCAACATTATTTGATTCTTTTTTTTTTTTAAAAAAAAGGAGTTGTCTCTTATCAAGCACTATCATTACATTTGTCTTTAACTCCTATGATGTACAGTTTTTTCATGAACTCTGGTTTGCCTTGATATGTAAAGAAATTGGGAACTAAACTAGCAATACTGTGTTTCTAATGGTGACTGACATTGGCATATTCTTCATCATTGTACTATTGGTTCAACTTTTGGTTTTGTGCTCTTTTTTGTCTCTCTTTCCAAAGCTGGTGCCTATTACCCATAGTTAAGCAGCAAATTATTGGCAACAAATTGAAAATACATGCATATATCTTTCCAAGTCATTCATTTCCAAGTTGTCTGTTTTTTCCTGCCCTTTGTGAGAGTTAAGATTTATTTCAAACTTACTTAAATGATGCTATTATGTATAATATAAAGTAACTTTAAATGTACAAAATAAATAATAACTTTAAATGTACAAAATAAATGTATAAAATAAATAACAAATAAGAAAATGATTGATTCACCCTCAACAACTAATATTTGGAAGAGGAGAGATTTTAATTAGGAATATCTAAAAGCATTCAAGTTGTCTGACAAATAGGAAAGGTATAGATTTCCTTCTCAAATAGAACATGGTTTAGAGGTTGAAATGATCCCTTCCTTTGAAAGGATCATTCTACATCTGTTTTACCTATTTAATCATATCGTTTTTGGGAAGCAAGACGGGCAGTAAATTGGTGGGTTCCAGGTATCCATGTGTCCTACTGCTCAAATGCTGCCACTGTCATCTGTTTGTTTAAGTAATTTACAAATGACCTCATTTTTATCAACTGATAATTAATAACGCATATCTCAGAATTTTCCCAGAGAAAATGGTTAAACAGGACAATAAATGTTATTTAAAAAAAAGATTTTTATGGCAAAAACAAATCTGAGAAACACTGGATCACAAAGATAAAGTAGTTTCTTTACTGCAGAGTTTCTGGGGATCTTTGACATGGTAATGTGCATTGTGAGTCTCTACCTCAGGGATAACATTTCCCATGCTTTTTTTTTTCTATGGGGTTCTTTTTGAGTAGATTATCTTGTGAAACTAGAATTCCTCAGGACATGCCTGAGGAAATCAGAATTCTGCTAATTCTATAGAAATGATATTTTACTCATTCAAATTAGAAGAGGTGTGATGTGGATGCTTTGTTTAAATTTAAGCTGTGAATTACTATAACTCATGTAGTAATTTATTCAACCTGCATTTTAATCCTCTATTAACATCTGTGGCAAGGAATAGAAATACTAATAAATGAGTAACATAAGGCAGTCAGGTTTTCTGACAAAGGGAAAAATCTGCCTTCTCCTGTCTTTGGTTAATGAGCCAATAATGAACAGGGCTTGAAATACGGGATACTGACGAGGAAAGGGAAGTCATCTTCATTAATGAGGAAAGTGTATTCAGATATTTTGCCTTGAATCAGGCCAAAGAAGCAGGAAATTGGTGGTTTTAAGTATCACCAATGATATTCTATAACTCAAATCTGCAAACTGCCAACCACAAACCTACATACATCTCTTTCACCTGCAAGAGCTCCCTAAAGGTGAATTGTTTTATGGGTTAATTTTGCGAATTTTATGCAGTAAACACTTGTCCACAGTTTGGGGCCTGTTTGTTCTCAGGTTATCAGCTACCAGGCTAATCCAGTACACATTTAAACATTTAAATAAGGATTACTATGATAGCAATGTTTCTATTTATATGAATAATTTATAGCTTGAGTTGGATGTGTCCCTTGAGTGTATATATATGCTTATGCATATTTCTTATAAATCCATATCAAAACGGGGTGGTTGTTCTCACGGTGCCTATTCTGTGTCCTTAGAAATGACTGGTAATGGTGACAAAAGTTAGGGTTCATTCATGTATGATAGTGTCTTTTCTAAAACATCAGCTAGATTTTTTAACCATAGACTAGTTTAAAGCCATGTGAGCTTATTAAACAGTTTGGTAATACAAATGGTAACTAAGCAAAAGCACTAACCATACACATGGCTTTAAGATTTTAACTTAAAGTGGAATTCATATTATTTATTTATATGTAACAACAAATGACCACTATTGATATTTGAAATTATTTATTCAAGGCGTTTTTATATAATCTTGCAGTCATAGTATAGGCATACAGTAAAAGAATGTGAGAGTGTGAAGAATATAAAGCCCGTGTCTGGGCATTTAAAATAGGAGCTCTTCAAAAAGTTACAAATGTTTTACAAATAGGATTCCTGAAAAATTTGGAAGAAACTAAAACTTCATTAAAAACATTACAATACCAAATGATATGTCACTTAGTTCGTAGCAAGCAGTTATATATTAATTAAATGTTTCTATCCTGTGAGCTAAGACAACACATTTTACATTCAAGTTGAAATAATTCAGCACCATTTTAACTTAAAGGATAAACGAAATGCTTTAAAGTGTTTAAAAATGGCCCAGGACTTTTGGTAGCCGGGAATTAAATATAGTTGTTGTTTGAATATATTAATTGTGAATACGAGTTCTAAAAATAAAAAATATAGAAAAGGGGGAATTTTTACTTATCAGTTACTCCACTGTTAGTACCAGAACAAGTTATTTTTAAAACAAGTTATCTTCTAACCAGAAATTCTGTGTTCGCATACAATTTGCTAAGATGAAATCTTAGTGCTACGATAATTTTAGTGAACTGCATTTCCTCTAAAATCTGAATATTGGGAATATTTATGGGCGTGATTATCCTATGAAGTTTTGAAGAGAAAAAAATTATTACTCATTATCACAAATAATGCCTAGTGAATAATTTACCTGATAGAAATTGTGAATAAAATTATTTTTTAAAAATATAAGTTGTGGATTCATATGCCCTGGTACTGTTGGGAGATTGCATCCTAGCCTCCATTATCAAGACATCTTTAATCCAGACTGTGGTCTGAATGATTGAGGCCACTAATATGGCATATGGAAGACTTACTAAATTATTTTCCTATTTAGTCCATTTTTTTCACAGTCTTTATTAGTTTAAAAGTCAGTCTTTTTTCTGTACTCAACATTCTCTGTATCATTTCCACTTCCTTTTCAATTGTTTTTTATTGAGAGTTTGGTAAGACTGGATTGCTTTTTAATTTATGAGTAGATAACTTTTATCAGCTAGTCATTTTCTGTGAGTTTTGGTGGTTATTCAGAGATGAGATCCCTTGAGGCTCAAAAATATTGAGTGTTAAACCAATATTTGTGAGTTATTTGAGAGTGTTTAAGGGTAATTGAGGGGGAAGAATGTTTATATAAGGAATAAGTGAGAATCTTTAGCATCCTAATTAAAACTCTTCTTTTTCTAAAATCAACCATATGATACATGTTATATTTAAAAGGCAGACATTTCAGGGATTCGAAACATATTTTTAATTATTAGTAACACATACATGCATATAGCTATTAATTTTTAACTTATTTTTAAAATAAAATATGGTCATGAAAAACAATAATGCTTAAAATAAAATTTTTTAGACATGTACTTAGAGTCATTAAAAATGAAATAAAGGGAACCTGAAGGATAATAATGTTGTTTTTAATACTTAATTGAGGTTAGAGATCACCTTTTTTATATCCTAAATGCCTAGCTGTGAGTGACTGTTATATATTAGGCTCTCATATGATGACGGATAGATAGACAGATGGAAGGCCCAATGAATGATAGTAAATATGTCTTCTCATATATATCCAAAGGCATATTGGCTAGCTTCTAATGCAGGGGTAAGAATCATGATGAAAACAATTGATCTTAAATCTGTAGATGCCAGTCTGGCTCAGCATTAATACTGACAGTAGTTTTTTGTTGCTGTTGTTTAAAAAGCAAATATGTTAAAATATCTCTATTAGAAAAGATTACAATTTGAAAGAAAGGATCATTCTACAGTCTTAAAACTATAAAGCAATTTAAGGCAAAGGGGTACATCAAAGTAGCTATTCCATAGCTCAGATACTACTAAATGAAAGTTCAGGGTCTCTATCAAGCTGTCTGTGTTCTCTATTGGTAAGTGTGTGCCCTGGCAGATGTGGTTTATGTGGCCCACTGTCATCTACCCATTGATGACTGTCCATCTCTAGCCCCTCTTACCATGCTCGGCACCCATGAGTGTGGAATGATTATTAGTATTTGGTGTTGATTTTACAACTCCATGATGTATATACTACAGGGATGCCTACTCACTTTTAAATTCTTCCTAACGTGTTCTGGCACTTGAAATATCTTGCTTGAGATTTTAATACTGGTTAATGTAGGAAAACTTCTGCTTAAGCACCACTAACTTAAAAGTGTAATTCAATTTCTTCCTGCACCTTTCGAATCTAGGGAAAAGAGAAATTCTCCAAATTGTTGTGGCACATGGTTTCACAGTTTAAAATAAAATCACAGCTGTCTGATAATGCAGCACATTCCTTGGTTTTGCAGGAAGATTTTTTTTTTCTTTTCCCTTTTTCACCAACCCCTCAAGTATGTAATGCTATGTGCTTTGCAAATTTGGATTATCTTTTGGACATATACACAAAACATGAATGAATGATTCCTGGATGATCTATATCCAGGTTCCTATATGGTTCTCATACCCATACATATTATGTTGTCTATTCTGGATAATTTAAATTTTTTTTAGCATTCCTCTTTTAAAAGCTGAACATTAAAAATAATGTAGAAAAGTTGAAAATGCTAAGATGTTTTTCGTTATTTTTTTAAAGTATTTGAAAGACAGTTGTGGTTTGAGGGACTTATGACTGTTGTTTTATGGCATTAAGGAAATGTTTTTGGCTAATATTTCAATATACTTAAATGTATATTATCTCTGGATGTATCAGATCTATCACCAGAATAACTTTCCATTGACACAGTTGTCCTATGTATACCAGTCCCCAAAATGGTAATTTTAAGAATGCCACTTAAAAAGTCTCTGCCCGTAGGAAAATTAAAGCATAGATGGAACATCAACCAATGTTAGACAGGAGTTGGGCAGCTTAATTACTTAATTCATTCCAAAACAAAAGCTGACTTAAGTCAGAATGAAATTGTACACCTGACAGAAAGAAAGGAGTTTATCTACTAATTTAAAAATGTAAACATAAATTTTATATAGGGGTGTAACTATCTGAATACATATATTGCCATTTCTCTGCTATATAGAAATATTTCTTGACACCAATGGTAATATATTTGTTCCTTCCTCAGCACCAAATGTGTCCACATCTATTTAAACAGTAGGAGCCTCATTTCTAAATTAATCTATGCCAGGACATATATAAGCCAGTTATTGTGGTTCACTGAAGTTTCAGCACTAAGCATATTCTCAGTTAAAAATAATTTTGGCTCATTCATTGAAATATTATTTTCCCTTCTTGTACTACAACTTCAAAAAGAGCATAACAAAACTTGGATTTCTTTAAAAGAGCCAAGTGTGCAACTACAGAAGTGAAACATCATGTCAATTCACAAAATAATGTGAATAATATTAAAAATTTTCCAAATAATGCCAATTTAAATGTTCAAAATCCAGTTATGTGCTTTGTTATAGAACAGTTCAAACGAAAATTCCTGTTTTCTTCTGTTATCTTTTCCAAAATTCATAAATCCTACCGAAGTTAATCTATTTTTTTCCCCCACTTCAGAACACCAGGCACTGTATTGTCCATTGGAAGTCTTGGCTTGCTTTTTAATACCTATATTAAGAAACAAAATGAAACAATTTATTAATCTGATAACATTATAAATGAGTATAGTAGACAAGTTTGAAGTCAACCTTTTAGAAAATTGAGGTATCAATTTCCCTCCACATAAGCAACAGTTACCTTCTGAAATTATCCATTAATATTTAATTTTAATACTGGTTTGCAGAAAGTAGCTATATCAGTGACAGAGAGTGTATGCCTGATGTCTACAGACTTGATGTTTATAGTTGAAATAAACACCCTCTGAAACAATCAAGAGTAAAGGAGGACTTATCGGACCAGCAACTCGGCCCAGTTGAGTTCACTCCATGGAACAAGTATGGCGTGTGCACCAGGAAGCAGGGTCATGGCCTCTTCACTGTTCTGCATTAGTCGCTTTTCAGCATGGTTTTAAATGTAGAATGAGGCATTAATGGACAAGACACTGGGTCAAAGCCAATAAATAAAATATTGGCGTATTTATATTGTGATCACAGATCCCCAGGTAAAGGAAATAAGAATGGACTTAGTCCAAATCATAAACCATCAATTTCCAAATAGTAATTTCTGTGAGAAGAGGACTTAATTGTAGTGTCCTAGAACTGACTTGGGCCATAGAGTCACTCGGACCATATGTTTTGTTTACAATGAGGAAAATGAGGGAGAAGAGGATACATTAAAGGCACACTTTCTTACTGGATGGTTTGTTCACACCAATGGAGTGCTCTCAAATATTCAATTAGTGTGAAAAACAATCAGTAAACTGAGAGGTTATATGTTTTTAAGAGTTAAAAAAAAAAGTATGATAGCATTACCAAAGGACTCACATATTGCTGCATATAGTCAGTCACCAGACTGACCACATAGCATTAGACAAGTTACACTCACTGCTCAAGAAAATAAAGACTGCATGGTCTCCAAAATGAAGTTCTGACACTTTAGCTTGTGCTTCAGTGCTCTCTGATCTGGTCCCGACTTACTTTTCCATCCTTTTGCCTTACTCTTAACTCCATGAAACGTGCTTTAGCCAAACGAAAACACTTGCTTTTCCAAACATGTCCTACAGTTTCTTTCTGCCATAGGTGCCAGTGATGCTGACTCCTCCCGACATGCTCTTAACTCTCCCCAGTGCAGTCCTCCTCAGCCATCACAGTGCAATTAATATACTATCCTAAAGCCACTCCTGATTCTCAGCCAAAGGAAATTTCCCTTTTCTCTGAACTCTGATCCCTAGCAAGGGAGGCCAGAAGTGAAAGTCAAAATATAAGAAGCAATCATCTTTCTGCTGAAGATAAAGTTTTCTTTCTCAGGTCAAGGTTTCTGCACATCTCCCATTATTTTCCACTCATAGGTAAATATGATCTTATTTTAGTATGAATCACTAACTATGGATCATTAAACTTTTTCGCATATCATCTAATCAGTGTTTATTATTAAAATTCTACCTCAACTATTCTTGCAGTTTAGTTATAGTCAATGACAACTGGTTAAAAAAAACTCTAGGCTGGAGCAATATAACAATTTTTATTTGCTCTAAATATCTGGCAATATCCAATCCAATGGATTCTACTGATGAAAAGCCAGACACATACTATACAACAATAGAGTTGAGTCACTTCTCCTATCCAGACCTACTTCTAGAGGAAGGTCAGCAGTTGTACCTGGGAGTCTCTTGGCTTATTATAGCAGAGGCCCTTCTGGTCTACTGCATTTTATCTTACTCCTCATAGAAGTTTTCATATTGTATCTATCACAGTTATGTGCGTATTTCACGCTCTCAGTACCAAATTCTAAATTCCTAAAGAGAAGATAATTTATCTTAATCAAGTATAGAATGAGAGGCTACATGGTAGCATACCTACACCCGGCAGTGTTTGTACAGTGGTAGACAAGAGACTATAGACAAGAGACTATGTCCCAGCCATGACAGAGTGGAGCAGAAGACAAACATTAAACAGAGAGATTCATGAGTAATTAATTAGGATTACTATAATAAGACTATAAGGGAGCAATACAGGATCAGGAATCATATTTATCTTTGTCTTACTCTAATATCTAGTGTCGTGTAAGACCTGAATAAATACATAGTGCAAATGTGAGAGTGCCACTGAATAAATGAATAGGGAATGAATGAATAAATTAAGAAATTACAAAAATTAAGAAAAAATAATTAATCCATATATTTTTATTTTAGCTCAAACAACACTGATGTTCTGGGGATTCGCAGTTATACTCTGATCAGTTCTATACAATATGGGCCATAAACCCGGCCAGGTTTTCTATATTGTGGGCATATTCAGAAGACTATATTTAATTATCTTTTTTTTCAGTGATGGACCTCACTGTCATAAGCTTCATCTACATCTGATGCTGTGTTGACGCTTGTAAAGCACAGGCTTTGGTCCTGTATGCGAATAAGGAAAAAACACCCCTCCAAGGTGAATGCAGTCCAATCCACAGTACATGGCTCTGTGAATGGATCACGGGCTTCATTTTCTCCCCGTCCAAGAGCCCAGGTATAGGTGGACTTGGGAATGGCCACAAACTATAACAGGTTCATGGTGTGGCCAACCATTGTCCTGGTTTGTATATCAGAGGGAAATTTCTATTAGTTTCTTGTGTATCTTTTACACCTTATTGTGTGACCTAGAGTCACCTGCCAGTGCCTCTCCAACATCAAGGCAAAGCTGATGCGTGTTCAGTATCATTTTAATGGCATTCTCATTGTTAGGAAGGTGTCACTCACAGGTGGCATCTGTAGTTAGGATCAGTATCTCAGCAACACTATAGCAGGTGGTGCTTAGGCGTCAGGGTGAGACACAGACAACAAATCTACCCAGCTTTCTTTAGTTATTTTCATCATCACAACATCCCCGTTAATATTTATGTGCTGAGGTTCTATCTAAGATTTCATTCAAAGAAGGGTTTCGGGACTAAGGAAATTATGAAAGCGTCCCTCTTTTTGCGGGCTGTTTTCCTAGTACTTGTTCTGGAACTTAAATATGTGAACTCTCGATTTCTTCAGAACAGACAGTCCGATGTCTTCAGTGGCATACTTTAGGCAGTGATTTTTCAGAATGTACTTTAAAGAACTCCAGGAATTTCTTCAGAGCTCCTTCATGGACTGTGTGGCAGGAGCAGGAAACCCCACTGTTTGGGCTCCCACAAGGTCACCCACACTGCGTATTGCATATTTTACATATTCAGCCTCCACATAAGCTTTTTGCATAGACAATGGTGTTCTGTGTGTATGTCTTGTCTTCAAAACTAAGCTTTAGGATGATAAAAACGAGTACAACCCCCTTTCTCTAGCATTATCAAAAAAAAAAGATCAGTTCTAACTATGTGATAGTGCAGACTCTACCATTTTCTACCTTTGGTCTAGTTTATAAGAAAGCTACAGAAGTAGCAGCAACAAGCATGTCATGTGTAATGCCTGTTGATGAACTGAAATGCTTTGTGATGACAGTATTATTTAGCTAGGCAAATAAGACTCACGGTGAAATCGTGCAGCCCGAGGCATACGCATGATGTCCTGTGTAGCGAATGTCACAGCGTACAACGTTGTTGGAATAGTCCGATTCAGGCACCAAGTAGCTGGGGTTCACACTGACCTGGGCAACACAGACATCACCATGTTTACCGGTGATTTTATCAGCAGTGTTTACTGGTTAATTTCCTATTCTCACAAGGCTAACTAGCATGCTTCAGTTAATTCAAGCAGGGAGGAGGGTTAAGTTAGGAAAGTGGTTAAACTCTGAAGAAGTTTTAGGAGGAGACTGTATATTTTTCCCTGAAGTTCTTTAAAATAAATGTTTTTATATATCTAGGTTCATTTAGAAACTGTTCTAGGAGATATATAATTGCTTTTGGGATAGTGATTAGTTAACATTTGAATCCAGAGGAGGAGCTCTATTGAATTGCGATAAAAATAAATTGCAAGTACATTATTTTCAAAGGTCTCTACCTTTAGAATGTAGTTTCCAGGTTGTACATCTGTAATATCAATCCATTGGCAGTCTATGTCTGCATTATAAGTATCATAACAGCCGGGACTCAACCCCTAAAACAAAATTTAAAAATTAAAAGATGGTATATGAATAGAGTATGCTAAAGAATATGCTTATTATGTGGAAATTAAGTTTTAAGTTAGTTAGTACTTACAAGAGTTTGACATAAAACTATTGCATCTCCCTTGAGATGCAATATTAGCCTTATAGTGCCTCCTGCTAAAAAAAATACAGGACTAATATAGGTAGTATACATCTAGCTTTTTAAAAGTGTCATAAATCACCAGTGACAAATACAATCTTAAGTGACAAACTAGGACTTCACCAAAATTCTAGACTATCACCAGTTCAGGAATAAAGGCCATAAAATAATCAATTTAGCTCAAATGTCCTCTTTTCAATTTAACCCTCTCCAACTTCCTCTTCTGGAAATTATCTTCCTGTACTTTTCCCATGATAACTTTTTTGTGTCTAAAGCTTTTATAATATGTATCCTTTTCTGTTCTGCATTATAATCATACTATATAAAAACATACCTAATTAAAGGTTGTAAGCTCCCTAAGGTTAGGGTCTGTGGTTGCATTTTTAAATAGCTAACATTTAGTAAGTATATACTATGCGCCAGGAACAGTTTTAAACATGTTACATATATAAATTCAGTTCTCACAACTATATGAGGCAGGTGCTAATATCATGCCCATTTTACAGATGGGGAATGTGAGGCACTGAAGGATTCATAGCTTGTAAGTAGCTGAGCGGGTTTAGAGTTCAGGCAGTTGGGTTTAGGGTCTCTGTTCTTCACCACCACACTACACACTATACTCTCTCTCGCACAGTCATTAAAATATTTTGTTGAATTAAAGGGATGAATATATGCCTCGGTGAATAAATTCTACATCCTTCTACTTGCTAAGTTATTCACTTCAATGAGATATGGTCCTTGCTCTCCAGAAAGTTATAGTCTGGAGAAGTTTATTCAAATCGAAGTCTGTATGTATTCTTGACTCTTATTAGTTCTTCATGAGAACGTTTATTGTTGTATTTTATTCTAACAGTAATCTAAAGTAAATTAAAAAGCATATGCTAGAATCATTTTCTCAAAACTGCCATTTAATTTCAGCACCCAAAATTACCCAAAGAGACGGCAAAATTATCTAAGCATGTTCTACCAATGTGTATGTGGCTATAGCTTGATTTGGGAAGAATCGGGGAGAACTGTGCTCTCACACAGCACATAATAGTGTAGACAGGCCACACTCAAAAGTACCCATGTGATGGCAGGGAGAACCATATAGCCACCTTGGTTCATATCAGCTTGCAGTTGTTCCTTAACCATATATTGAGAAGTAAACCTATAATGAAGACTTTTTGGTTTCTTATTCCAGCACATAATTCTAATTCTGGCACGTAAGAAATACTCCATAAGTGTTAGCTCTTATTATCGTTGCTTCTGCTACTATTGCTACCACTACATTCACGGCATTATAAGGGAGTCGTTGGATTAGATACCTACTTAAGACAGGCTTTAATAATGTTACGATGTTTATCTTACTTTCGGGTGAACAAAAGAGCTTTAAAGAAATGCTGAAATTGGCACTCTAGATAACTGGCAGAGCTTTTATTATTTGAACTAGATAACAAAAAAATGGGAGATTTTAAGGTCATTAAGCAAACAGGTATTTCATGTATTCAAAGTCAAACTTTAAAACGGATTAAATGTGGAACCTGAGCTGAGGCCGTCTAAATTGCTGTTTGGTTTTAGCAAAACATAGCTATTTATTACATTAAATTAATGAGGTTAATGTGACAGTTTCTAGTTTCATATATATTTAATATATAAATTTGTTATCTAAGAACTTGAATTCTGTGAAAGTATAAATATAAAGAAGTTATTTTAGCTTTATATTTGGATACATTTAAACATTATAATACAACTATCTAAGTCAACATTAGGGCTTTGTGAGAATTACTTTTTCCTTAAAATGAAATGCCAGTCTAGTGAAAACCACAAATACAGAAATCACTTGTAATGCAAGACCTAGTGAATAATAGTTAAATAGGACATAAACAGAGGGTGATTAACAGGAAAGCCACCACATAAAATGAAGTGTGGTCATCCTCAGGAATTGGGGGACTAGAAATACTATAAATACCTATAGTCTTAGATTCAAATATTTCAGCAGTGAGCTGTCCAGAGTGCCTCTTTTTCTAAGTGAAGAGAATAAACTCTAGGTCTCCTGTACAATTGAGTGCTGTGAGACCTGCCGGTCACCGAGTGAAAAGGGAATCTTTGTATGCACATGTGAGTGATGTGTGGGTAGGTTACAGCTTCTTTTGCTGAAAGAATAGTGCTGCCCCTAGGCATATGGAATTGAACCTTTTCCTCCTTCAACTGCTATGACATTTTAAGCTCAGAAAAAGAAGCAATGGTAACATTTAGGTCACCAAAAAGCTTCCTGCCACAGCCCTGGAATTTGCTTCCCAGATGCCAGCTGCTGATCCTTTTGTGCCTTGAGTTATATACATTCACTACTCCTTGCCAAGATTTTGGCTGGAGTAAAATTATAATGTCCTTTTACAAATTAGAGTTTCTTGTGGAAATACTGGCATGGCTTTTAACTGACACAGATTTTCCCACTATAAAGCCTACAAACTGCTTAGCTCAGCACGATTTTGAAAAATCCATCCAGAGTACATCTGACATCAATTATACTGTAGGTTTAAATATATATGTGTGGAGAAAGAAATTGTGTCCTTTTGCTTGTACTTGCATGATTAAAAGAGACAGATTTTCAAAGTGCTTTTTAAGAAACTTATTTTCTCTCCTTTTGCTAACTAACCCCAATTACCATTCTATTTTTAGCTTAATAGGTGGAGGGAAGAATGGTTTTGCAGGTGAGAAAACAGAGGTATCTCTTTATATAGTTACTTACCAAGCCTGTTAAGGAATACAGAATGAAAGCAGATATTGGAAACCATTCAGATTTGTTCAGAGAGTAAAGTGCTGCTAATTTTTATTGTGGAACATGAGTATGTGCAGTGACCCACTCTGAGGGTGAAATACTTTAAAAGTAATTTGGATCATGAAGCCATGACTTTTCTTTTCTCAGTTATTTCCCATCTTGACTGGATGACCCCCTCAATGAAAGAGTTTGTAAAAGACAGGCAGGAAGGAAGAAAATAGAATACCACTTTGTTTTCTCTCTGAAGGCTGCAGTTTCCTGATTTTATGATGCCAACCTACCTGTGTGTGTGCAGTACATGCAAATCGCCTGTGGTAGCCATAGTCACAGGATGTGTCTTCAAGACAGAAACTTGCTTTGTGGCCTTCAGCCACTCTCCTCTGGGTGTTGGCATCAAGTAGATCATAGTGGCTGAATTCATCCATGCTGTGGTAATGTCTGATATGCCACACAACACAGAGAGAGTGGTCAGTAACATACAGAGAAAAAGCAATGAGGATTTCAGATGACTCCTTGCTTCCTTACATTTGTTTGCACATTAAAATTGAGATCAAGTTTATCGTCTTAAAGCCAGATTCATGCTAGATTTTTTTTCCTCGCCAGAGATAGAAATCTATCAAAATTGTAGGCTTTTAACTTTGCTACTGGGGGAAAAAAAAGACTTATTTTGAGCATTTTACCTTTCCGTTACTACCTGATTTTATCTTTGAATATTAAATAGGAACAGACAAAACTTTATCTGTGTTTAAGTAAAACTTGCCGTATGCTCTCTAGTATATTTTCTCTTACCACTACTAATGTTTCATTCAAAAAAAAGAGGAGGTTTCTATGAGATTTCAAAACACTGAGTTCTCATAGATTTAAAATCATTACTAAAATGTAAAAGTGAAAAATGGCATATTTTATCCACCATTATTATTTAACTAGTTTAAACTTTTATTTAGAAATAATTTTATTTTATCAGAAAATTTGGTGCTCATTTCTATTGTTTCATTTGATTAAAGAGCAAGTTCTGAGCTGTTCATCTCCCATTAAGGAAAGAACAAGAAGAAATGGCTCAACTTAAAGAAAATATAAGGACACCTATCAGGATTTCCTGGCAATAAACACTTGGGCAACTTATTAAGGCAAATTATAGAATTATCTAATGTGAAAATCTTTAAATTTAGGACAGAACAGGCAAAGTCAATGCAGGTCTTTTAAAAGATAGAGATAAGTACTTCTCAGCTCATGGAGTATTTCATCTACATCTCTCTTTGAGAATGGTATCCGAATCTTTTTGATAAAAATTTGTGATCTTTATTAAATGCTAACTGTAGATGCCCTTGGCAGCAATAGGCTTTTTTTAGAAATCTTACTTGTAGTAAATTGAAGTAAAAGTTTAATAAATTAGATTTAGAGCTTCTAATTTAAAGGATAACAACAAGATCTAGTAATTGATGTAATTATCTTAGAGATAGACACCATTGATTATGTCAAATTCTAAATATAAATATTAAGTAATTTTCTCCCTTTGTGTAAGAATCATCTGAAGAATGAAAAAGTAACTCAGAAGTATCCAGGAAGCCCATGCACTTACTGATGACAACTGTGCCATTCCCAGGAATATCTTGGTCGACTTGGTAAGAAATCAGATGTCCCTTGGTTTTTCACTCTTTGGGGAAATCTTAGCAGCACCCTGTGATCATAATCTCTGACATCTCCCCTGTACGCTGTGCTGTGATTTTGGAAAAACAACAACAAAAACAAAACAAAACAAAAACATCATTTTCATAGAATAATAACTAAAGACAAACGTACAAGCAAAATCTTCATTTTTAATGGCAACAGCCCCTCTACCCCAAGAGACCAGGGCATTTTGCTTATTTTGTTCCAAGAGACCAGGGCATTTTGCTTATTTTGTTCATTGCTGAATCTCCAGATCCTAGAACAGTGCCTGGCAAGTAGACCTCAGTGACTATTTGTCAAATGGGTGAATGAATGACAACTATGGAAATCTACAGTTTAAAAGTTAAAAACGTAATAAAATTAGCATTAAGAATTTACATGTGATAAGTAAATTTGTATTTATAATTGATTCAAGTTTAATCATATGAATGAGTGAAACTGAGCTCGAAATTATCCCAAATAAAAAATCATCCACATTTACTTAAGAACTTTGAATTTAACAATACATTTCTTCTTTAACAATTAACTAAGATATGAGGTGGCAAAATAACTAAAAGAGTAAACCCAGTTTCGATAAATAATTTTATAACTTCGCTATCTTCAAAACAATAACATTACTATAATAATATCATAGGCGGGGCAATGATGTGAGTGATGCAAGACTCAAGAATGAAAATGATGAGCTTCTCTTCCTTTAGCCTGACAGTTATCAAGGGTCAAAGTAGAAGAAATACACAAATAAACATTACTATGTTCCTTCTAATGTATTTTGTGTGAATATATATTCAGATACTATTGATGACCTTATTTTACACTATAAAAAGTTTTATGAGACCTATCAAAACATCTTTTGCTCCCTCTGCTGGTTTCTCAGCAGCAAGCTCCGTTCCCCAAATTGCTATGATTTTATTTTAGGACTGATGGAAAAACAAAGCTCTTGCTTATGCTCTTATTCTGGCTGAAGTAATACCAAAACAACTAAGTTAATTGCAGTTTCAAACAGAAGAAAACTTAACTTTTGCCAATGGGGGTTCCACGCTGGCAAATTTGCCTCCAATCTTTTAAGGGGGTATTAACAAGCTCTTCCACTGCATTTCCCTCCCCCCACCACCACCACCCGCCCCACGTTATCGTATAGTTGTCTATTAGAAAATGATTGGAAACAGTCGTCTCCAGAGTTTAAGGATCTTGGAAAAAGAACAGGAGACCCCACCCCCAACTCTCCGGGAAAAGGGTTTGCTCCATCTCCCTGATTTGTGCTGCAGTTTGAAAGCTAGAACCCACAGAAATCTTCAGAATGTTAACTCTCCATCCAGGTCAGCATGCCCAGGAGATCAAGTCCTGTTTCCCAGCTCTTGTCCCACTTTCCGACTCTTGTCTGCACAGAGCAAGAGTGGTTAAAACCAGGTACAGAGTCGGCCCCAGGAACCAAGACTGGAGAGCCAGGCAGCGGAAATCCCAGCCCGTACCTGGCCAAGCAGTTTTCCTCCGCAGCGCATCTCAGGTTGTACATGGACATCTTTTGCACGTACGTGGACGCCTGGATGTAGTAGGGGTCGGGCACCAGGTCCGGGAGACCTAAACGTCAGCAGGCGATGGGCATAGCAGTGAGACAACCCAGCGCCCCCTACCCGGGCTCCGGTTCCCTCCGTGTCCCTTACGCATCATCGTTCGCCCAACTGGACTTCGGTGTTGGTGTCGGGCTGCGGGTAGCAGGAGAACGGGGGACGCCCCGGGCTGCAAAGCAAAGTGGAAAGGAAGCAGGAGGGGCCAGGCGCGCGGTTTGCACCAGATTCCAGGGCTGCCTCTGCAGGCACAGGGGGAGGGATCGGATCTGCGGGGACTAGGGCCTGCCGCGCCCAGGCAGCCACGTCGGGGAGCCACCAGCCACGTTGGGGAAGGAGTATGCGAGTGCTTCCAGCGACTTGGGGTGCTTACCGTACTGGAAGTAGCCGGTGCCATATCCGGGCCGGTACCTGCTCCCAGGCCGGGGCCTTTCGTACGTGTCGTAGTAGTTGTAATAGGGGTTGTCGTCAGAGTACTTATAAGGGTTGTACGGGTCGTCGCCCACCATGCCATCCACGCGACTGGGCGGCCTGAGGTTACTGAGTGCCGGGCGCTCCGCCGGCTCTGTCCGGTTATTAGCGCGGGAGCCGTCAGCGTCGCTGGCCCCGGACAAGTAGCCAGCTTGGAACCAGTGGCGGGCGGTGGGCCTGGGGCGACCGGTGGTGGCTCCCGATGGCCCAGTGTTCCGCGCCCGAGTCGCTGCTGTGCGGTTGTTGCGGAGCAGCAGGATCGGCGTGCGCGGCTGCGGGGCGGAGGCGTTGGCGGCGCCCGGGGCGGTGACGCCTGGGTCCCGTCGGCGCTGCGGTTGGTACTGCGAGCCCAGGCTCAGAAGGCTGAACACCTGCCCGTTGTTCTCCCATTGGATTTTCTGGCTCCAGGTACCCGGAGCCGCCGGCGGCTCCCGCGGGGGCTGTTGCTGGCTGGTGGACGGTGGGGCGCAGTGCAGGAGCGTGCAGAGCTGCAGTGGCCCGAGCAGGAGCGCGGTCCAGGCGAAGCGCATCGCTCCCTTTGCCGGATCGTCCCCACTCCCGGAGGACGTAGATCGGGGAAAAGAAAAACGGGGCTCAAATCACGTGAGGGAGAGAGACGTCTTCAACCAGGGAGGCGGGCAGAGCGCGGGTATCTTAGTCCCCACCAAGCAGTGCCAAGGGTGGGCTGCAGACCTTTCTCCAGTGAAAGCGGCTGCTGGGACGTGGCACTCGCCTCTCGCCTCTTTCCCGGTCCTGGAAGGCGACGGAGAGCGGCGCGGCGGCCCCGGCGAGCGGCAGTGTCTGGAGCGAAGGAAGGAGAGATTTTAAACTTTCTGGCACGTTTGCAAAGTTACACAAGCCGTTCTGGCCCGGCCACCCCTCCGCTATTTGTTCACGTAATGCGATTGGAAACGTGCAAGGGGGACAGCTCCTCGCCTCTGCCCCTCCCTTCCCTCCCTGTCCTGTCCTCCTCCTCCCCCCAGACACGTTGCACAGGGAGCGTTAAGGGGAAAGAACAAAACGGAACACACATCCTGAGACACACTCGGCTTAATCTGGGGCGAACATGCAGGAATTTCAAAAGACTCAGACAGGCAAAGGCAGCCAGGCCATGGGGCGACGCCAAAATATGCATGAAGAAAAATGCTATTAGGTCACCAGCCCTGGAGAGGCGGGAAGTCGAGCGGTGGGGAGAGTGCTGGGGGCGAGAGTTGGGGGTGGAGGGGTGGAACGATTGTGACTAACATTTATCCATAAGGAGTTAACCAGACTAATTTCCCAGTGCATAGTCACTCGCTTTTATGGGAAGCGCCCTCAGCAAATAAACCCCAGGATATCAAATTTTGTTTTTTTGTATGTAGGTAATATGAGAAATGGGTTACAAATTTGTTTCCTACAGTGAATATTTTAATAACCAAAAGTGAAAATTTACAGGGAACAAAAGCCAGATAATGCTGAAATGATGAATAAGCCTGACTTTTTCAAAATGCTGGCTGATTTGTACTTTGAGTGGAAGTGAAGAACCATCTTTCATCTTGACAGTGTCTACCAAGAAGAAGTTTCTTTAAAGGAGGTAGAGCAAGTCTGCCTAAGAGAGCATTCAGAAGACAGCTTCAAGGAGCATTTTTCCTTTTTTTTTTTTTTTTTTGGTCTTTCTACATCTAATAAAGAGGCTTGACTTTGGATTTTAAAAAGTTAAGTCACCATTTGTTAAATGTTGAAGTCCTATGGTGTTTGATTGATTTTCCAACTTAAAGAGGTTACTAAAGAAACAGCCTCGGGGTTCAGATTTTGATTAAAAAAAAAAAAAGGAAGAGAGTAAGACTGGCCAGGGGAGAATGGGTAGGAGGATAGAGTGGGAGGTGGGTAATGCTGACTGGAAAGAGATGCTTAATGGACCAGTTCTTCACATACCACTCAGATTTTGGGCAGTGCTGGAAACATATCAAAGAAAAATTGGCATTCAATGGCTCTATTTAGATCTGTGACTCAAAACCAGATTTTAATGGCTCTTTTATTGGTATCATTGGGCTGTTGTCTAGATATACTTCAATATTCAGGTATCTCTGTTAGTCTCTATCTCTCCATATTTAATCACCACATTTTTGTGGTGTGATGGACATTTGCTGACTTGCCTGCCCAGCATCCATTTCCCTTTTTCCTGGTAAGAACAACTGTATTTTCCTTTGAGAAACTTCCACTCCCCCATTTAATTGTGGGACTGGCAGCATTCATGAGACTTCCCCCACTTCAAGTAGTGGTCATGAGATCCAAGCTTGGCTAATCAAACTAGCTCCCTAGAATTTGAATCTTGAGCAGAAGGACACAAG
>NW_006436298.1:44047597-44071450 GCF_000325575.1 Pteropus alecto
CATAGAGTCTCCGAGCTCTTCTACACCAATACCTTCTAAGATCTGCTTCTTCACCTTTTCCTTCCATTTTTCCAGTGTGTTCCTTTGTGACTTAACATGGTCAGAGTCAATGTCTGTTGTTTGCTACCTGAGAACCCTGACTCACACTGAGGGAGTTGTGGCTGGTTCTCCCAATTAATCAATCACACAATTTTGAGTCCAAGGTGATAAGTCTGGCTTTTTTTGAGTCGTTAGATTTGCTCGCCCATGACCACACAGCATCTTTAGTCACAAAGCGACATTAGATGGAAGCTTGCCAGTGGATTGGCAAATCTATTGCTTATATGATGAAGATAAAAATTAAGTGCAAAACCCAATGATGGCAGGTCAACAGTGTCATTTCTCTCTGTGAAGATCAGAGACATCTCTAGCTGTCATTTTACAGACTCGATGCAGTGGTTAAAATTAAACTACTCAATTTCTCCAAACCCACAAAGAGAAGATAGAGTCAAAAGAAGCAGGTGTATATAATTTGGGTGGACAGGCCAAATTATAGGAGAAGCAGGATGAGAGAGAATATAATTATCTCTCATGTGAAAAAAAAAAAAAACCCACATATGCCTATGAACAGTGAGCATATTCCCCAGAAGAGAGAAGCCTATAACTGCTAGTGTTTGACCACATGTCCCTGAGGGAAGACCTCTGCTATGGAGGTCACACTGTCAGAGTGGCAGACCACAGTAGCTTCTAACGGGAGGAAAGAAAGTTTATGCTGGATCTCAGATAAAATACCCTTGTTTCCAGTTCTGGTGCTTGCATAAAAAAAACTGTGTATCTTTAGACAGCTGATTTACTTTTCCTGGCTCTTAGTTACCTATAAGAATCAAGAATTAACCCAAATCCTTTCTAAAGTATTTTTCCTAGTTTTAAAATCTCTGATTTTTGTGAATATCCAAGTAATTACAGCTACTTTCAATTCATTCACTATAATGTTTCATTGTGATTATTAATATTTAATTGAATAACTACTTCTATAAGACTTTAAAACATTAGATGTATTTTATGTGTGCTAAAGTCTGCAGACTGCCATTTTCCCTTTTTTACTTATTTCTCATCAATGAAATTCAATATACATTTATTTCTTTTACAAATACTTCTTGAACACATTTTGCTCTGAAGTGCAGTGTACCATAATGGCGACTGGCACATACGAGCATCAATGAATGTCAATTGAGTCACTCATTCTCAAAATGTACAGCAGAATGAGGTTTACCAATTTTTAAAAATTTGCTCCAATAGACTTAAAAATATCAAGTATAAATAACTAACAAGAACAGTAATGGTGTGCAATGTTTATTTTCTTTTAAACACACACTGCTTTAGTGGGAAAAACACATTACCCTTTGTAACACGTCCTAATGATACACTTTGTTGTATTTCTCTCTCTCCTACTTTCTCTAAAACTTTCTCTGGCTTAAGATTCAGCCAACTAAAAACAAACATGTGGCTACCACATTGGGGACAATTGAAAGTGTTTGTGAGCCCTATGGGAGACTGTCTAGACACACATTGTGCTCTCTGTTCAATGACAAAACTATTATTCACAATATTGGAGAAACCACAGTTTCTTCTATTCAATACTGAAATAATAATATAGTAATAATAATAACTGCAGCGACATTAAGATATCTTTAGCTTTTTAGCTTTGGTAAGACCTACAGCTGATTTCACTTTGATGTTAAGACTTTCTTTTTGCGGATTTTTTTTTTTTTTTCAGTATATACCATAAGAGGAAGAGAGAAGGAATTCTTCTTCTTTTAGCTTCTAGGCTATCAATATCAAGGACTTAAATTGTGATGTCTGGCCCAGTGACCAAGAAGTGAAAATTATCATAAGTCTGTGTTCCTGATATTGTCAACTGTATTTATATTTTTGGGTAATTCATTTCATACAATTGGAAAGGAGTGTTACACAGAAGGCCCAAACCATATAGTAGGTCACTGAATGACCTAAGCCAGAATACCAATGCTTTAAGTAAAGGACTCCAGGTTGAGCATAAAATCTTTCGTTTGGGGCTCAGGAAACTCATACAGATCTTGTTCATTGGTGAAGACTAATGTTCATATGTGTTTTGGTGTCATGTATTTTGAAAGCATCAACAAAGAATACAATAAAGTATAAAGTTGGACATCTGTAAAGGGAAAATAATTGAGAAAAGGTAATTTCACATCTTAAAAAAGATAATTCAGAAAGAGTAACAGTGTAATAAAGGACCAGAAATCTTTTTACTTGGAGTAAAATGGAAGAGAGGAGTAAGTAAGTCTTAAAGTTAACAGTGTGCTTGTGTTCCCTTCTCCTTATTCTTGTCTTCTGCCACATACCACTTCCAGTACTCACCCAAATATAAAAAGTAGACAGTTGGTACACACTTGTCTGTGTGTGAAGACTGAACTGGGAAAAAAAAAAAAAAAATCTTGTAAACAGACTGGGTTGGAGAATTCCAGAAATAATGAATTTTAAATATATCTTGTTTGGTTACCTATCCCCTTGGGCCACCTAGGGAATGGAAAAGTGGAACTTAACCCTAGGGAATGGAAAAGCATTTCATTCTGCCATCCTTAATGCATATTTATATATGATTGAGTAAATAATGTTAGTCACTATAACAAAATGAAAAAAATGAGAAGAGGTGAAGTTACGATAGGAGAATAAGTCTTTGAAATTCAGTGAATCAGAGTTCAAAGTAATTTGGTCATATTGACCACAAAAATAAGGGGTCAGCCAGTTGGCAGAACTGCCTACAAGTAAAGTCCAAGTGATTTGATTGGGCCTGATGGACTGTCCAATGACAAGGAAGCTACTGTTCTTCATGCTGTGGGGTGTACGGGGGTCATTTCTATTTTTTCAATTGATAGAATAAGGTATGCTCCTGGTCTACAACCTGGCTTGTGTCCTGTTCTTCATCTCTTCCTGGATTCAGCTCCACAGTCCCAGATCCCTAAATGTTATTTAATTTAATATAACCTGGGTGTGATCCTCTGAAATGGTAGGATAGAGGTGAGGAGGACGTTTATGCTTAACTGAAGTGTCTCCTTCATCTGCCTGTCATGCGTAGTGATTGCAATCCACCATTAATCATCCTTCTGCTTTAACTTAACCCTAGGTACACTGTTTTCCAGGAGAAGAAAGACAACAAATTACTAACAACCTAATGGAAATTATATGGAGTTTTTTTCTCCCCTATAAAACAATAGCTCTCAGAACTTTGAGGGTGTTGTATATGTTGGAATAGAGGCATAGTGGAAGGAAGATTTTGATGGAACTGTGAAGATGAAAACCTGTTTCCTGATTGAACTTGAGATCAGTTTTGAGAATCATAGTTCTTCTTCTTTCTGTTCTTGTTAGAGTACTACTCATTGTATTATCTTACTTCCTCTCAATTAAATAACATCATAAGCAAAGAATCAAAGATTTTAATATAATGGCTTTTAAAACTGAGAGAGTCTTTTAACTCAGGCCCAGTTAGTTATAGTTTAGTGCACTGTTGTTTCTAACCATGAGTTTCTTTGGCTCTATCCACTTTCTTTTCTTACATTTCAACTATTTCATAGCTCTATTCTAGAAGGTGGAAGATAAAAAGGGAAAAACTGAAGTTCATAGTCTGTGGAAATTGCGTCTCCTATAGGTCACATAATGGCACTGGACAGTTTGACCACTCTTCTGGGCTACTTATGAGAACAAGACAGTGACATAGCTTTTATACTTTATTCTCAATGGTCTATATAAGTTTTTGCAAATAATTAATGCAAGGGCCTAGAACAATGGCATATGGAAAATATCAAATTGATTGAATGAAATATTAATGAAACATTAAATAAATGTTAAATGGAAAATGAATGTATCAAAATTATCTGTGGCTAAGGAATCTCCAATGTCCAAATAATTGAGTTGAATATGCAGAGCCTTTTCAAGTTTGCTAAATGGATCCCTAGCAGAAGGAAATAATAAGGAAATATGCAATAATAAGAAGAATAAGCAATTTAATCACCCTCTATAACAGGACAATACCTGTCCTCTCATCAATAATAAGCATTTTTATGTTCTTACTATTTTACTATGTTCCTGGCACAATGCAAAGTGCTTAAATGTATTACCTCATTTTATCCTCACAATAACCCTGTGAGGTGGTTATTAATAATTTCATTTTATGGATAAGAAATGGAAGCTTAGAGAGATTAAGCAACATGCTTTGTTAAAAATTGGCAAAGCTAGATCTTGAATCCAGGTCCATCTTGTTATAAACACCATATTAAACTCTTGCCATGTGAAGTTGAAAGAAGGTAAGTATTTGTTTCTTTAATTTTCTTTCTCTGTTTTAGTTTTTGAGACAATTAAATGAGTGACTCATTAAAGGTTACGTGACAAGAAGATTGTGGCCAGGCCAGTTAAGTGAGTAAACTAGCAATGGCTGTTTACCCATTGCCCATGGGTAAATGGCTTTGGGATAAGTGTGACATACAAGTTAACTGGAAGGTGACAAGTTGTAGAAAGAACATGGTTGATGGAGACAGATAGTCCTTGGATAACTGCTACTTCTACTATTTACTAACAGGGTGTTCTTAGACAAATTATTTAACTATTCCGAGACTTGGATTCCTTAACCAAAAATGAAGATAAGACCTATCTTGCAGGGTTGTTGTGCGAACGAAATGTCTGTAAGTGTATGGCAGAGAATCTAGCTTATATAAGACACTAAATAGGTGGTAACTGTTGTTACTGCTTGATACTTGGACATTAGAATTTAAAAGTTAGCAGACTATTTGTATATAGACAATCATGCAGAAAGGCATTTTTTTATAAATATGGAAAAAGGAACATTCTTTACTTTTTAAATATCTATTTTGTAATTTAAGGCAAGAAGATTCTTTGAAAAATAAATCAACTTTTTCAAGATACAATTTATATAAAATAAGATGCATAACTTTCAAGCGTATGGTGTGATGACTTTTAACAAGTTTATTTGCCTTTATAGAATATTTCCATCATTCTAGAAGTTCCCATGAGCCACTCCACCCCTGCCCCAGGAAACCACAGTTCTGGTTTTTGTTTTTTTTTTTCACCTGGATTAATTTTATCTTCTCTAGAACTTCAAGTAAATGGAAATTATATAGCAGATACCCTTTTGTGTTTCTTTTGTTCAGCATGTCTGTAAGATTCATCCATGTTGTCGCTCAATTAGCAGTTCATTTATTTTTCTTAATGAGCAGTATTTCATGCTATGAACATACCATTATTTATTTGTTTTCCAGATTGGAGCTGTTATGAATAAAGCTGCTATGAATATTCATCTACAAATTATACTATGGTTGTAGTTTTCATTTCTTTTTGGTAAATACTTAAAGGTAGAATTCTTGCACCTGTAGAATAGTTACATGTTTAATTTTATAAGAAACTATCAAAACATTTTAGAAATAGCTGTAATATTTTACACTTACACCAGCCATGTATAGAGTTTCCATTGTTCCACATCCTCTGATATTTCGATCTTTCTCTGTTTTAGCCATTGGATATGAAGTGGTATCTCATTATTGTTTAATTTGCATTTTCTTAATGACTAATGATTTTGATCATTTCTTTCATGTGCTACACATTTGTGAAATATATCAATCTTTTGCCTAGTTTTTAATTTTTTAATATACTCATTGAGATATAGGAGTTTTTTTTTACTGCATTCTGGATACAAGATTTATATGAGACATATATATTATAAATATTTTCTCTGTGGGCTTACCTTTTTATTTATTTAAAAATTTTTTTTTCCCGTTTTTACTTTTATTAGCATTTAGTTGATGCTGAATTTACTCCCGGGCCATAAGTTTTTATTTCTTCAGTTTCTTCTGGGATATCTTTTTATTCTGTGCAACCTCCTCTTCCGGTTTAGAAACAATCTGCCCTTTTTTGGTAAGAATCACCTCAGCGTAACAGGCAGAGCTCATGGAGGGGTTCGTCCGCGCACCAGCTCTAAGTTCCATACTGCATCTTGGGACCGTTGTTCACTTGGATGTGCTCGGTGACCAGAGTCTACAGCTAAACCCTTAAGTTCAGCATCACTCTCTGCATTTTTAAGCATGTGCAGCAAAGATTCAGCACTCTTTTTGGGCCACCAACCCTGCATCCAATCCCATTGTTTGGCCTGGGCACACCTACCAGCTCCACCATTGTAACAATGGAGTGGCACATGCATTTTTCTGTGAAGTGACATCCTTCAGTTACTTGGTCACTTTTTGGATATGCATACCTTGATGACCTGGGCAGTTTCACAAGTGCTGTTAAAGTGAACAGGAAAATTTGAACCTCTTTGTTTGCATGATTTTGTGGGGTTTTCTGGGTCAAGTGAATAGTGAACCATTTTGAGAGGTCAGCTGAGGCCACTCCAGGAAGAGCACATTTTTATTTTTGAAAATATCTTTTGAATAACAGGAGTTTGTAATTTTGATAAAGATCAATTTTAGCAATTTTTTTATATTGTTAGTGTTTATGTAGCCTGCCTAAGAAATCTTTTTCTAACACAAGTCCACAAGATTTTCTTCCATGTTTTCTTCTAGAATCTTTATAATTTCAGCTTTATGTTTAGGTCTATGATGCATTTAAAAATACTTCTGGGTAGAGTATGAAGTAGGCATTGAGGTTGGTTTCCACATAGATATCTAGTTGGTCCAGCACTATTTGCTGAAAAGATTATTCTTTTTCCAATATGTCCTTTGGCACCTTTGTAAAAAATCAATGTGTTACATATGCTGGTCTGTTTCTGGACTTCCTGTTCTTTTTCACTGATCTGTTTACTTGTGCCAGTACCATAGTCTTGATTATTGTAGCCTTATACTACGTCTTCAAATCAGCTAGTGAAAGCCCTCCAATTGTATCTTTTTCCCAAAAATATTTTGACCGTTTTAGGTACTTTGGATTTCCACATACAACTTGGAAACGGCCTGTCTATTTTTACCTAAAAACTGCTGGAATTGGGATTGAGGCTACATTGACTCTATAGATCAATTTGGGGACAATTTATATTTTAACAATATGAATCTTCCAATCCGTAAACATGGTATATCATTTTATTCAGGTCTTCTTTAATTTTTTAGCAATGTTTTATAGTGTTCAGTGTTGAAACTTTGCATCTCTTGTTGAATTTATTCCTAAGTATCCTATATGTTTTTAGATTATTGTAAATGAAAATATTTAAACTTAATTTTCTTGATGTGTGTTGCTAGTTTATGAAAATACAATTGATTTTATTTATTGTCTTTATATTCTCTTAAAAACTCTTCTTATTAAGATTTAAGAAGGAGAATGATAAACTACAAAAGAGTCCTGGTATATATAAATAAGAAATGAAAAAGATCAAGAGACACTAGAAATGATTCTAAATCAATAATTTTAGAATGTATGTTATGAGAAAACAGTACCATATTAGTTAACTACTGCTGTATAGCAAATCATTTCAAACTTCGTGCCTTAAAATAATACACTTGCTGTTATATCACTATCTTTTGAGTTAGCCAAGTGGTTCTTTTACTTTCACCTGGGCTTACTAATACAGATACATTAAGTTGTATCTTTGTTTCAGAAACATATATGATACATACTTTATTCTATCTGTGAATGAATAAGTTTACTGGAGAAAATAATTTTGACCATAAAAAATCTATTGAAAAGAGCATAAATAATTTATTTCTCATACAATATTAGAAATAACCAGGTACTTCTAAATATATTCACTTGCTATTTAATCTAAAATATGAATACTTCCTAATTAATTATGATTCATAAAAAGTTAAAAGATAAAAAGAAAGTTTAAAGTATTTTATTTACTTTTAAAATAACTTTAACTCATCACAGAATCAATAAGAAAAGAGTTGTGTAAAAAGAGGCAGTAGTAGTGTTTGTGCACATTAAAGTATTCTTTGTTTAATAGTAGATAAGAAGGAAGTAATTTTTAAATGGAAGGTTAATAATGCATAAATACACATATATTTATTCCAAAACTTTTAATATATAATGGTCCATGACTGATTCTTTTCTGCATCAAAATTTTTCCTTTACTGTTCTTTATCTTAGTAATATCTAATCCATTTCTAAATACAGTCCATTGACCCTCCTTTATTTTCTTGGACATTTCTACTTCATTTCAGATTCCCCTGTTCAGTCATCAGTTATCTCTCTCTCGGGCAATAGCCTTCTCATCAATTTCCCAACATTTACTTATGCCCTCCACCCATTATTCCATACTGCAGCCAGGGTGATTTTTTTTTTTTTTTTTACTAACGCGCATCTAACCATGCCATTCTTGTTATGAAAACAATTTAGGAGAATCTCACTGCCGTCAGTGTAAAGTAGAAAATCCATACTATAGTCGGATAGACCCTGCTCTTGCCTACTTCTGCAGGGTCTATGCCACTACCACCCCCATCTCCCCACAGCCTCACCTCCTTTAAACTGCTACTATTCATTGAAATTTACAGACCAAACTGTCACGCCCTTGCCCATCAGGGCCTTTTTGCATGAACCACACTTTACTTACTTTCTAGCCAACTTTTTCTCATTCTTCAAGACCCAGTTCAAATGTCATTTTATTCTGGACGCTTTCCCTTAACTTCAAGACAAGGTCAGCTCTTTCTTTTTGCATATACATAGTATACTGCACTTCTTTGTAAAGCTAGCCTCACCTGTAATTATGTGTTCAATGTCTGTCTTCCTAACTGAAATATGTTTCCATAAGGATATAAATTTCCTCAACAAATTCATTAAGCTGCTTATTTCTGTCTGTAGGAATGATGATTTCCTTTATGTATTATGTGCAGACCAAGTACAATATCTGTTCTCAATATATGTTAATAAGTAGTAATCATAAAAGTACTTGTCTCAGCCCAGCATGGTTTCAGCAAACATGTATTACACTCCCGAAATCAGTGTGCCAAATGAAAAGTCACTTCAGCTGTCTCAGCATGGGAACTTAAGTATTTACTCACTTGGGAAAGAAATGGGCATAATTTAACCAGAATAGTGGAGTGTCTGCTCCAGAGAGGTCTTGGGCTGAAGCAGTTGGAACCTTAATCTCACAAAAAATGACAGGGTCTTGGCGGAGGTGAATAGGGAATCTTGCCCAACACTTGACCACACCAAACTGGCTTTAGTCAAGCCCTCACATTTACATGTACCAAAACCTACATGCTTCTTCATTTAAAAAGGGTAAGGGTACCTTAATTGTAAACAAAACAATTTTATGGCAGACTAAATTGTTTTAGAATTACCCTGTTTAAATTATCATTTGTAAATTGAAAAATTCATTTAACTGAGCAGTTAATCACATCTTCTTAGGACTTGGTATTTTATGAGCTGCCCTTTGTTAAGAATGGCGTTTGAGCAGCTCAACAATGAATGCATGGTGAATTGTCAATAAGGTGAGGAAGAGAAGTACTTTAAGATAACCTAACATGAAATCACAAAGTTTATGTGGCAGAATGCTTGCATAAGTGTTGAGATAGGGCTCTACAAAACGCTGTGACTTGTTCTGGGAAATAACAGGGCCCCAGCTAAGAGGAACTCCAGCTGCAATCCAAATGGGGATATTTTCATATGTGAAGTGCTAAATGATCATTTAGTAATCTTGCAAGCAAACCACAGGAAATCCACAAATTACTACAACAGACTTTGTTTGTGTTGACACTTATGTACACAATCAAATAGGCTTTTCTCTAAGTGTCTCCATTAAAGGCTTGCTTTCAAAAAAGAAAAATGTTCCTTGCAACTAGCTATAGGAACAAAAAAATAAACAAACAAGTTACTGTACTAATCAGCTATATAAACAAGTGATGAATGAGAACAAATTGACACAATTTACTCATTTTCTTATAAGTAAATGGATAGTACCAAGTCGGATCATTTCTGGAAGTAAATGATACATTTTCCTTATGATACTAAGGAACCACTAAATGAAATACTGCTACAATATACTACATTACACTTAATCATCTTTATGGTACTCTAGTTTAATTTCTGAGAGGCTATGCCGTATCACTTTGTAAGAGAATGGAGATCTGTCTTAAATATTCAGTGTTTATTTCATATTGGCTAGACATTGAGACTGAGTGTGATGTCTAAAGAGATTTTTAAAGAAAACTGGCTATGTCTGAAGTATTTGTTCTCTATTTTGACATTTTCCCTGGAGGCTGAGTAAAATTTCTAATTGCTTAATGACTACTAGGATAATTAACTGTCGTTTATTGAATTGACATCCTTCAGAGTTAGTATGGAACCTAGGTTCTATTTCAGTTATGTGTTAGGGACTAGTTTTTGGAATTTTGAGCCTAGTGTATAACAATCACTAGAACTAAACATTTACCCCATGCCTGTCAGACTATTAAGAGAATAGTTATAAGGAGGAAATGGCCCCAGAACAAGTTCCAATGGTTTTTAGAATAATACTAAAAGCCAATGAAATGTTGTAGAGATGTCAATTTGGGGGACAGGATACTCTAAATGTAGAACTAGATTTGTGCAATATTGTAGTGAGGGTATCCAGGAGCTTGGTTTTTAATCTGTTCTCAACAGACTCTCAATTTCTTGAAATAATTCCTGAAAGAAAAGAAAATGATAATAGACATGTTCTTATTAGTTTAATGTCTCTACGCCCCTTCCAAAAACCTCATGTCCTCAGAACATGGCTTCTACTAGGAGACTTGAAGTCAGTTTCTGGATTTACTGGTACAGGCTACTTGCCACTAGGAATTTGAGAAATTCAAAGGAGATGTCTCACCAGGAACTCAAGAAATGGAATTTTAGGTGTGGTTAGTGAATGACTTAAATCTGCTTTAGTAGACCTCCTTGGAGACAGAAAAATGTTCTTTATGGTTCCAATGGGCTCAAAGCCACACAGTACTTTCCCTTCCATAGTATACTTCCTCACGGCTCTAGAATGAGTATGCGGCAGGATGGAGAGTTGCTGGAATTCGTATGTCAAGTTCATAACCGTGAGGTGGTAAAAACTCTGCTTTTGCATTCCTATAGAAAACCACTGAAATCAATCACCTTCAGGGAGGCAATTGAGAATGATACAGGCTCAGAATTGACTGGGTCAAATTCCTGAGGGAATTATTGATCACAAAGAATTACTAAAAATCTTAGACTTGAGGGAACATTAAACAGGTCCCAAATTTATTATAGTATACAAGAATCCCCCTGTATTTTTGTGATTAGTGAAGCTAAACAGGCTGAAGTGGACCAAAAGATAAATACAGCCGCCCTGCAGGAACACTGCAGATGAATGAGCCCAAACCCCAGATCTGGAGAAGATTCGAGGAGAAGGGAATGAGGCAAGGCTGACTCAGCTTCTTAAAGGAGGATGCTTTAAAGTGAGGCTTCTGACCCTAAGAAGCCCCTGTCTTGCCAGAGGAGTGCCAACCAAAGTAGGGAGTACTAATGCTTATTTAACTCCAGTATGATTTTCTAGCTACTCGACTTCCTACATTTTATGGCACTCAGAATGGGAGGAAATCTTTTTCTGGGCCACTTCTGATTCCCCAACTCTTTGGTAGCTTGGCTTGGTCCCGTGCTGTAGGTCATCAATGGTCAAGTGCCTGTGTAATAGAAAGCATTCTGTGAAATTACTTTCATCCTCATGTTATGAAAACAAAGACCCTTAGTATACGATGGGCATTAAAACTCTATTGCTGATACATTTCCCAATTTTCTAGGAGAAACTTAAGTGGACATATGCATGGTACATTTTGCCGAGTGCCTGGTGGGAAGCCTGTCTGGCCCAAATGAAGAACAAGAAAAGCAATTTGGAATGGGATGAGTGATAGTGGTGAGTTGTGCAAACATGGCATTCTCCTCTTGGTAGTGGTACATATGATCTAATGGGGCTAAGGATAATAGAGAAGATAGAATTACTTTGCAAATATCAATAGCTTCCCTCACCTCTTTGTTTTATTCTAAGGATAAAAAAATTCTTACCCACGTGAATCTCATTTTCATTGCTGAATTTGGGTGTTAGGGTAATTCTTATGAGAAAAGCTGTCAAAGTGCAGAGCGAGAATAAACTTGATAGAGGGCTACATTCAGCATGGACAGTCTCTGAAGACAGCTGGAGCTGTTGGTAAGGGACTGTAGAAGGTTGCCTCTTCTGGAAAGAGAAAGATGATAGAGAAAGGGTGTCAGTGGGAGAACCACGTTAAGGGACCAAGTCGAGTATTGTAAAGAGATGAGGAGTAAGAAAATTATCCAAAAAAAGAAGAAGAAGAATGTTATGTCCTATGACTTGTATTAAGTATACACTATTTGTTTTTAGGCATTTTCCCCACCAAGAGACTTAGTAAAGATTCCAGTTGCTTTTATTTACTGTTTGAGAGTAGGCCATTTGGGGACAGGGACTCAACTATATTTAGATTATAACTAAATAATATACTGATTTAGAATATTATCTATTTATTAGCTAAATTACTTCTTTTAGCTCTTTATTTTATATTTTGATAATACACTTTCCTAAGTAACAATAAATCTGGAAAATATTTTACAAATGTATTTTTAAATCAACAAAATAATAAAGTTCTAGCCGGGTATTACCAGGCTTCCTGCCAAGTACAGTAATTGTTACTTGTGGAATTTTCTTAGAATGGCCAAGGCATTTGACTAAATAACTATAACTCTGGAATGAGTAGCTGGGTGGAGACATTAGTCTGTTGGAAAGTTGGTGGGTTAGTTCAAGCCCATATGTTGGAAGAAGAGATTTATCTATGGATTCACTTAGCAGAAAAAACAAGATATATGTTTTCTTCAAACTGAACTTTGAATTTTATTAACCTATGCTATGGGGTCCCCTTTTCTCTTAACCTGTTGTTTGTTCTTTTTTCCTTATTCCTCTTGTTTTTTGTTTGTTTGTTTGTTTGTTTTTTATACTATTGTAATAATTCGTTTATTAAATTATACTCTTTTGGATATATAAGCACAAAGACCACACTCAGATCATGCTAAGAAGAGGACTGGAAACTGCAAAGCTATGAGGAACTGAGGCGATGATAGGGACCACAGGGTACAGCATCACTGCTCATGTAAGGATACTGAACACATGGTTCTCAGCCACGGTGTCCAGACCCAGGCTTTGACAATCATCTCTCAGTGAATTTGAGTTGAAATTGAATTTCCGTGTTGTTCTTTCCAAGTTGACAATATGTGGAACAAATGTATAAAAATGCAGAATATAAATGTCAGTAAATAAATTGCAAATGGTGTACCCTAAGGGCAAAAGTTAATTTTAAAAAGTTTATTTGTAAATGCGCTGGTTTATCTCCAAAGCATTAGTTAGGATGTGCCCAAATGTAGAGAGCAATTAAGTAATAATAGTTTTAAATTTTAAATAGTGTTTCACTGCTATGCATTTATTAGGTTCTAAAAGTGATCACAATACCTTTAGTTTCCTCCCTATTTTTATTTCAATCCATTGACTATAAGTGTGCACAATCTATTTTTGCTTTTAAAGCTCAAACCATTAACGTAAACAATTAAAAAGTATAAAGTTTTTCTCTTTGATTAATGCATACCTGAAAAACACTAAACCATGAGATGTGCTTGTGCAGATCTCATCTGAGAATTTACAGATACTGACTTTATTCACAAGCCGGTCTGCTGCTGTGTGGAGTCTTCAGTGTGCCGCTGGGCTCTCATCCATCTATTTTTCCCTTGCACATAAGTCACTTTAATATTTAATATTTTTGAAAATTACCTAATCAGGATATAATTTGCCTTGTTTATCAGTTAATGCAAATAAAAAGATCTATACATTTTCTAAGAAACAGATAAAACAAAAAAATTACTTTGTTATATCTATAGTATTTGAAATATTTCCTTACCCCTTCCAGTGAGACATGTGAAACTTTACCCTAAAACTTCTTTAAATAAACTTAAACATTATGTGAAGGGATATTTATAGAATCTCTCAGTTCACAAATCCCTAGAAGTTAATTTGCTTTCCTTAGAATTCAGCCCTTGACCAACCACATAGAAAAGGAAACTCAAGAGCTAGTACAGGCCCAACTCATTGGAAGTTAGCTGGGAAAAACATTGTGCTTGCACTGATTTTAAACTCAGAATGCAGCTTATTAACATTTCGTAAATTGAAGCATCCAAGAACCACATTTATTACTAATCCAAGAATAAATGAGGTCACTTTTTTCAAGCTTATTAGAATTTTCCCCTGGGATTTTATGGGAGATGTAGCCCCCTCATGTGACTTCCCGAACTGCAGAGGTGAGAAAACTAAAATCTACACCTCACAGAGACCCCAGAAGCTAGGATTCAAGAATTAGGGTGAAGGGTTAAAGAAGTACAAATCAGTAGTTGATAGTCAATGGGGATGAGGAGCATGGCATAGGGAATGCAGTTAGCATTAATGTAATGGCCAGGTGGAGAGCCAGAGGAGAGAAAGAGCAATTAGAAGGATCATTTTATAAACGATATAATTGTCTAACCAATGTACTATATACTTGAAACTAATTAAAATTAAATTAAATTAAAATGAATTAGGTTCTGTAATCAGATGGCGGTAAACAAAATTTGAAAACAGCATAAGGCAGAAATTCTTTAGTTTCTTCTGATTTCGTTGGCAAGCATAGTTGTACAGGAATTGGATTCTCTGCTGCAGAAGAGGCCCCCCAGGTTGTTTAGTAGCTTTGCAGTGCTGGGGTGTAGTACAGAGCCTAGAAGGTGCAGGGTGGCTCTGGAGCTGACAGCTGCACCTACCAGACCCCTGGATTGCACTAAGTAAGTGTTCCCAGAGCAATAGTTTCAGGGACAACTTCCAGATTCCCAACCTTTGTAAATATGGTCAACGTAGCAGCTTCCGTGGTGGGCTAGTGTTACAGAATTGTTCTGAAATCATTTCTGGAAGCCAGAGTTCAGGTCTCCATCTTTTTCAATGATTTTATAAGGACCAAATCCCTTGATTTAAATTGTTTTCATCTTAAACAGTGTTTTCTCTTATCTGTGACTGAATCCTGATTGATAATAGTGTTTGAGGCAGTAGATTAGGTATTTAACCTGCTGAGATTCAAAGAAAGTGAGCATCGACTAAACATTAACTGATGCGATAGTAATAATCTCTGACAGCTGGTGGTGAAAGAGGTACTTAAGTTACAACTCGTATTACTTGGTCTGAGTGCCTATAGAAAGCATGGCTTTAGTAACTGAGTGATAAGGGCCATCGCACAGTATGAGGACCCGATAACTAGGTAAACTGGCTGCTGCAAACTACACTGGAAAGTTTAAAAAGAGAAATGAGAAATTCAGGGCTTTAAATTGTCCACACAGTGTGGTTAGAGAACCAGGGAATTTTAAGCCTTAAACGAAACTTCTTTCTTGAAGCTGTTGGTAGCCAGAAATCACTGAGTCTGACTCTATGGCTTGTTAAATTACAACACAGGTCAAATTCAAAGACTTGCCAGGTTTCTTATGTGAAAATGCATTGCTTGGGAAAATGTAAGATTCTGAGATGTAGAGAGGTGATCCTTGGGAGGATTTGGAAAATTCTGCTTACCCCAAAACTATACCCACTGACTCTCTCATGAAAGCAAAAATAGTCCCTCCTACCCCAAGTTGTAGTCTTTCTCTGCTTTAAAAACCTGTGGTGAGATTTGCTGATGTAGTCACCTTACCTGGGGATACTAATTTGCCTCATGTTCCATCTTACTTAAAACATTTTTTCCAGGCCCATACATAAAATCTGATCCCAGATACCACAGAGCCCTAATTACAAAGCCACACCTGAAAGCGAAATACTTCGCACTTCAAAACATTGCAAAATTTTACTAAAAGAAGTAAATGTGCCGATTCTCACAAGATTTGTAGATCGTACCTTGTACCTCATTGCACAGGAGCAGTTGGCCTCATAGATTGAAATGGCTTATTGAAGACAGCACTTATGACACTAGCTGGAAGTCAACTCCTGATAAGTTGGGGTCCACCTAGAAGATGAAATATGTTCTATACCAGTGGCCAATGTATATTTATATGGGTCTGGGCAGAAAAAAAGTGCAATTGAGAATAGCACTGTTCATGGTATGTTGACGGTTTTGCAAAACTGTTGCTTCTTATGACCAGGGGATGCAAAGCTCTGATTGGCCAGGTCTAAGTTCCATGTCAGTCGTCAGCACCAAGCATAGACAACTCAAAACAAATGGTTTGAGGATTGGGAAAATGGTAGTTCTCTAAAGGAGTATTCAGTCTGATTGCCAGAAGAAGGGAAAGGGATGCTAGGTAGCAAAACTACAACTGACATGTCATCTAGGAAGCCATTGCCCCGAGTATGCTATGTATCATCAAAATGCATGAAAAATCTAGCGCAAGCAAGCCATTACTGTTGTTATAGATGAGTCCTTTCAAAAATAGCAAACACTTTCTACTTAGGGTAATTTCTTCATTATAAAGATGAGAGATTAAGTAATCTGCCTACAGTGGTAGAAATGGGACTTGATACAGAGCTGCTTGACCTCAAACCCCCTACTTTTTTTAAAGAAAAATAAGTAAATCATGCATATACTACAAATTCAAAAGGTAGACTTAAAAGATACATAGTGAAAAGTGAATTTCACTTTTACTACTGTCCCTTAGATACCAGTTTACCTGAGTATCTGTTACCAATTTCTTGTGTATCCCATATATGTATGTGTGTATGTGTGTGTGTATATGTGTGTATGTCTATGTTATATACATATGGATACGATTATACGTAAATATCCTAAAAACAGAAATATAGTATCAAAATTATTTTGTTTTTTTAATATATCCATTTACCTGTCTTGGCAACCATTACATATCAGTACAAGTATAGTGTCCTTGTTGGTTTCGCTAATGTCTACACAGTGTTTATTATCTCTATAGAGTTTTATTTGCGTAACTAGCCTTACATATATATATACTTAAATTCTATCCAATCTTTTGCTACTCTAAAAAATGCTGCAATGAATATCTTTGTATATACAGCTTTTAGCTCATATTCAAGTATATATGAAGGATAAATTAATTTTCATTTCCAGTCTTGTTAAGTGTTCATATCCCTTGTCTTGAGGATTATTAGTCTTTTCAATTTGATTTATGTTAGTTAATTATGTATTAATGGAATAGGCTTTTAAAATTTTCCTTGTGCGTTGCAAATATTCTTCTTTGTTTACAGTGCTGTTGTTCTAGGCAGAATTGTATTTTCAGTTTGTTTATGTTTTTTTGCTGTTGTTTTTAAAAATATCGTATTCTTTTTGGTATAAAGAATGAGATTGGGATCCCACTTTATTTTCCTTTACAGATGACAAAACTTCCCATTTCAATGACAGTGCAATATTGTCTTTCTGAGAAGATGCTCAAAGATAATATCTTAATAGTTCTATCTGCCATGTGTCCCTCAGTCCAGTAATTTATAAGCACCTTTCACCTATTTCCTCAGTCAGATCTTGTTTGTTTGTTTTATTGAGATATAACTGACATGTAACATTGTGTGAGTTTAAGACTTACAGCATGATGACTTGATGCATGTTGTATACCTTAAACTTATATAATGTTACACGTCAATTCATATATTGCATAAAATGTGAACTTCAGCCTCAGAGAGGTAAAGTGATTTCCAATGCCACATAGGCAGTAAGTGAGGAAACGCTGGAACAACTCTACCATGCTGACTGATGGAGAGGGTGAAGGCTGGAGGCAGTGGTTGGGGCCTCAGAGGTGAGAAGCCTCAGAGGTGAGCAGGCTGGGATGGAAGGAGGATAAAAGGACAAGGGGACTCTGCCACACAGGTAACTTGGAACCTGGGCTGGTTCCTCGTAGGGTGCCTCTCCCCACAGCCAGCTCTTTGCACCCGCCCCAGGGACAACCCCAGTGTAGAGAACAAGCTGGGGTGGGTACAGCAGGACAGAATGTGGGGACTCCTTTTCTTAAGGCACTGAGGTAGCTCATTTGAAGAGAATAAGTAGAATGACTGGTCAGAGGGAATGCAGTATCCTACCATTCCCACCAGCTAAGCAGCCCTTGGGCCAGCTCCCAGCTAGAAGATGAGGATTTCATCCAGGTCCACGAGGGGTAGGGAGACCAATAAGAAAAGCCTGGGCCTTGCATCTGCCTGGACAAACTCCACTCTGACCTGCACATCAGCCCCCTACACAGACTCCTTTTAGATACATGGATCAGGCTGACGGTCTCACCACTGCAACCTGTCAGAGAGGGAAGGAGCCAGAGGCAAAGGCTAGTATGAGATGGCTTGGAGCCTCGAGAATTCTGCCTTCTGTCTATTCATCTTCTGGGTATTTTCCCCAAGACTCAGCTGGTCCTGAGTGATCCTGCCAATGAATGGCTCAGGTAGCCAGTGACCACATGGAAAACCTTGCCTGTTGTTTTGACACTGGTGACTCTCAGGAAGATGGCAACTGTTTAAAAGGATTGTATGCACTTCTGAGATTTTATGTACCTAATCTTTTAAAAATAAGCCCTAGATATTTTTTAAAGCACGTCACCTAGTTTGAACTTGACAAAGTGCATGAAAGCAATTTTTAAAAAATTGTGGGCCTCTGAGTATAAGTACAGATTTTTGAGAGAATCTACTTGAAACTCTTGAAATTTGTATTTTATCACAGATATGTTGTTTCAAGAACTTGATTATTAGATAATTAAGAGTTGTATCTAAAAACAAGATTTTTACCTGGATTTAAAATCAAATAAATATATAGACAAAATGCCTCAATGTTGATTAATAACAAGATATCTTAGAAAAATATATGTAGTATTGTGCACTCAGCTTGGTGAATCAAGTGTACTTTTTATAGTAATTCATAATACTTTCTGGATTCTTATCAGGTACAATAAAAAATGTATTTGCTCTTTAACCCCTTTCTACCTTAAATTTAAAAATAGAAAATTAGAAAAGTAATCACTGTTACTATTAAGAGAAAATGACATTTGTGCTTCAATTTGGTAAATTAATTTATGCAATTAAGGAGGCATAGTGGAGGCAGACACAGATTTAAGAGTCAGACACAGCTAGTACCAATTCTACTTCTTCCACTAATTGCTGTGCACTTAAGGATAGTTACTGAACATCTCTGAGCCCCCACTGTCTTTTCTTCTATAAGATGAGGATAATAAAAACTGTCCTGAAGGTAGTTGAGAGGATAATGGCACCTAGGGGTCACTCAATAATGCTATTGTTTATTATTATAATTAACATGAAACGCGAACTGTCAGCCTAGATCAAACGTACTTCCTTTCAATAGGCAATAATTAGGTTTCTGAAAGCTGGTTACAATTACTATAATGTAAATTAAACCAAAATCTCCTTGAATTATAGAGATTTTCTTTTATCTAATGGAATAGAAACAGTTCGGAATTTGTAGGTGACTTTATAGTATAAAATCCTTTGTGGATGGAAACATTACCCCCGAAATTGAACACATTTTGTGTCCCCCAAGCCAGTCTCTCAGCCATACTCTGCCACGATGTTATTATTTCTAAAATACTGGAAATGGGAGCCACTTTCAGGCTAAAATTAAGACATAATGGTTTTATTTTGGAAAAATCCATTCATCAATATGTTTTTCTCATGGCTATAAAAAGTATTTAAAAATGAAACAAAATAAAGTAGTAAAAAAATCTTGGTATGTATTTTTTCCTTGGATAATGAGGTGCTCATTCAAGTCCTCTTGGAAAAGGTTATTTTGTGCTCTGGTTAAGGTGGCCTACTTTCTTTTTGTGTTGAAGAGCTTTGAAATTAGAACTTATTTGTATTTTCCCAGGGAGTGTCCACTTTGGGAAGAAAGAAAATTATATGCCTGAAGAATATGGTTGGCCAATTTATTGTTGTTTATGTCTATGCTAGGCCTGAAAGGAAATACATAGAATTCAAGTTCCATTTTTTTTTCCTGGGAAATATAGTGACCCATTTTGTCTGATGATAGAATATTCTTTCCTCTGTTTTAGTGTGCTCAGAAATGAATCCTTTGAACCTGAATTCTTTGAGCTTGAATTCTTTGAGCTCACAATTTGAACCAAACCACATACTTGTGTAAGAAATGAAGGAAAGAAAACAAATCAGAAATTTTTTTCTTACAAAAAGGTTTCAATAAATATATGAGTGTTTCCTCTTCTGAACAATTGCTTAAACACATTTTAATTCCTCTGAAGTGTGCATTTTGAGAAACTGTCTATAAAAATAAATTCTTCTCTCTGAAATTATATTCGTATGGACTTGTTCTTGTGTCCTGCATGGGAAAATGAGTATCTCAGCCACCTGGGATATTATATAATACAAGACTGTCATCTAAAAGAATGTGTAATCGCAATTATCCTTAGATCAAAAGAATTTTTCAGTGGACACATAAAATAAATTGATTTGTAAAGTACAGATAGTAGAGTCCAAGAGAAATCTTTAGAACATTATGTTGGCATAATTATTTCATTCATTTGTGCTAGATGCCCTCTTCTGGTCACTTGGAGTAATGTTCAGGAGCTTATTCTTTCTAGTTTCTGCTTTGCTATGAACATAATATATGCAACTGCACTTATACTCCCTGGTAGGCTTCCTATATGAGGAAAGAAATCTGAAGATAAGTGACTTTTAATTTTACAAGAGTTGGAGTCTTATTTCCCTCCTTCACCCTAGCACTTCTGAGTATCAAGCAATGTTTGGTTAGCCTTGTACGGTGGGATATTTTTGTTTGTTAACTGCTGTGCTCTTCTCTTTTTCTCGTACCCTCACCACCAATCCATGGAGATCCTGCATATGACTCTATTTGTACAAGACAGGGGTGATGTGTGGAACAGGAAGCCAGCCAAGACCTCAGCAGATCAGTGAGTGAACATCTTCCTCTCCTCGTGCTCATTCACACCACCGCAGCATTTGTGTAAGCCCCAGAAGCATCAAAGCCCAGGGAAAGGGTGGCCCTCCAATATGACTGTGTTCAACCTAAATAAGTGTGAAATCACTGAATTTTACTAATTTCACCTTAAGTTTTTGGCATCAGGTAGAATGGGGGGTCTCAGAACCAGAAATTATGTGAAATTTATTACTGAAAAATGATGTCTTCATAAGCCTGTTTAAAAACTGATTGAATTAGGAACTCTCATGCCTCGTGACTTCAATAGTAAAACACAATTTTCGATCACAGAGTTGAGTATATCAGAGTTGAGAATGACTGCAGCTGTCTCCTAATACAGTTTCTAGTCTAGGATACGCTTGAACTTTCAATTCCCTCTTGAGAGGATGAGGTAAACGTATTCCCTCAGACCAAGAACAGACTTGCTTACTATTTGTTTAAAAAGCAGTGGGTTCTCCAAGTTCAGTGTTCTGAAGCTGTGATGCAACCCACTCTATGCATGGAGTTCATGCTGGTGGGGCTTAGGGACAGGAAGAACCAGTGTCAATACGGTGATGCTCATGTACTTGTGCTGTGAGTAACAGAGTCCTGCAATTCAGACTCAGGAGTCTCGGGCGTTTAGCCAGCACTCATGAAACGACAGCGGGCTAATTTATTAGCTTGTAAGTAGGTTAAAATAAAATCCCAGACCTAACAATAGCCTCCCCACCAAGGTGTAAATATTTTTGTACTGCACTATTCTACAATTAATATTTTATCTTTTTTATATGTTAATTAATATCTTATTGAGTTATCTCAGTTTGATGTTAAGCTATTTATGGAAATCAATTTTAAAATATTCAATATGAAAGCAAAATTTTAATAAGGCATGCTATATGCCTTACTCTTTCAAACAAGAAAATAGCTAAAATCCAGCATAGATTTGATAAGTATCTACTTCCTGCTCTAAGATTTTGAATATGAAGCTATTTATTTACGGCAGTGCTTATCATATTGTTTCTGGTATATAGGAGGTGCTCAATTAATATTTGTTAAATGAATTAATGAAGAGAAATATTCTAAATTTGTTAACTCTATGATGATGAGCCTAAGATAATTTTTTCTTAAAAATGACTACCATGTGTAAATTACAAGTAATGATTGGAATGGTTATACAAAAGGGCTTATTATTTTTAAATTGCTTTTATTTAAATTAGATGCATGCTGTTCCAATGATCTTTTCAATTCTATTTTTAAAAACTGAATTAGAAACCTAAGTATAATATGCCTAACTGGAAGAGAAAAAAGGGCTTTTTATTATGGAAAATTTCAAACATAAATAAAAGCAGAGAGAATACTATAATGAGCCCCCAGGTACCCACCACCCAGCATCAGCAGTTATCCATCAAGACCTTGTAGCCCCTGCTCCTCCTCCGCTGGATTCTTTTGAAACAAATTCATGAGGGTATGTCAATTATCTATAAATATTTGAGAAGAAACACATTTTTTAATGAAAAAAATAAAATTTTCTGGCAAAAATGGATGATTGGCATGAACTGAGTATTTCTAAACAAGGTGGACCATGGCTGGAAGTGTTATTTCCCACTAAACAGAGTACTCTTACATCTTTGGTGTGGTCAGCATTAACCTCTACTGAAGCACAGACATATTTTAAAGCTTTCCTTACTTTTTCTTTTTTTTTTGCTTTGGATTTGTATCACTGAATTTAAAATGTATTAATGACAACTAGATCTAAGCTAATAATCAATAAAACCATTTCTACTTTAAATACAGGTTTCCATCAGAAATAAGACTATTTTCCAGTTACAACCACTTTCGGGATAAAATTGCTAATACTTGACTTATATGATGGAAAGTCTATGTAAAGCACACTGATTGGTTCCCCCAGCTTGCTGGATGTTTGTGGCCATCAGGCTGTTCTCCAGTCTGCCAAGCTCCTACCAGGTGAGGCATATGTTTACTTATATAACAGTTGTATTTGTTCCCAAACCTATTTATGCTAGTTGTACTTACAACTTTAAATGAGTAAATTATTACATGAATTAATGAAATATGAGTGAAAAAAGGCAAAATAGTTGTTTCTATGAACATTAAGGTAAAAGCTTTTAAAAGACTTGACAGAGACATCACTAAAACTTGCTATTCAATTACATGCAGACAATTACTATAAAAAATTAAGAGAAGGGAGAATCATTTTACTCTACAAGGATTTTACACTCATATTTCTTTACAGTATCTTCAAAATCTCACTCCAACCTAAAGAAGTGAAAATTACAAATTATAGATAATGAATGATGAAGTTATTTATTTTTTTAAAAGAACCAGCATGTATTTAATCATTTGACCATTAGGTGTACATCAAAATATTGTGAATAAATGTGCATTCATTTACACAATGGTGAATAAATATGTATTTTTAAGTTGAAATTAAAAAGTTAAAGGTAAGTGTAGTTTTTTAAGAATAAGTGTTTAGCTGATTTTTTGATTAATGACCAACTGTCAATCCAGATTACATCAAGATATCTACTGTATGTGACGGTTAGAATCTACTAGTTCAAAACTAAGTATGAATTCTATTTTCATAAATAATTCTTTCTAGAATTATTTCTAAGACTAATAGAATAGGAGACTTGTATAAACTTTCCTTGTGTGTCTCTGTCATGTACATATTCATGTTTGAAAAGGAGTCAGAGTGAGAGTAATTCTCTTGTCCTCCCTCTGTGAGAGAAAGTGTGAGAAGATGAAGAGCATCGTTGCTCAGAGAGGGGAGTAGTCCCCATGCTCCAGGCTCTGGCTCCCGGGAGATTGACATTACCCTGAGGAACCAGGCTCTTCCTGTAAAATGCTGTGGGGGCATGACTGCTGACATACAGGAATGTATTGTGTAATGAAGAGAGGGGTTGAAAAGTAACACTGAGGTTCAAATCTGCAAAAAAAAAAAAAAAGTAGTTTTTTTGTTCTTTAAAAC
>NW_006436298.1:44071478-44075254 GCF_000325575.1 Pteropus alecto
CTGCTGATGGCAGAAAAATAATTGCACTTGCCAATTAAAGGCAAGTTATTCTCTTAAAATTCAAATTTCTTATCAGAGTTAGTTTTCACTTTCAAAATTTTCACTCTCTTTTGGCTCACACTGGCCTCTGGGTGTAAGGAAATGCTAATGCAGCCTTGGAGCATTGGGAAAAGGCATTCTCTTTCTTGCTAGCCTTTGCAGACATTCCCTCTTCTTGCCTTATTCCCGGGAGAGTCGTGCTGGGTCTGCTGAGTTGTGGCTGGTCTTGTCTGAACTGGTGCTGTGGTGTTGTGCTAGAATTTACAGGTCAATGATCATGGATTTAGCTATTGCATTTATGTGTAATGACCCCTGTGCCATAGGCCTCCTTGGTCTGCTATACTGCTAGTCCTGTACATGAGTGCCCCACTGGGAAGCTCCAGAACCTTTGCCTGCTTTATGCACACCTCATTGCATGGTGCAGGATTTTGTGAGACAGCTCAAGGCTTCTCCCTTAGCCATTGCTATTCTGCCCCAACACCAAAATGGATCTGGAGCTTTGCTAAGAAATGTAGTCTCTCTGACCGATTTTGTAGACATAAACTCCAGTGTTCTTAAATCATCCCTTAACCTTAATATCTGTTCTTCTCTAACCCCAGGGAAATTGACCCTGAAAGAAAAGCTAGAATACTTACATATGACTACTTGCCCAAGTCTCACCATTCTCAGCTCCTCTCCACAACAATTTAGAAGAATCTTTCCTTATTTCCATGGGGTGGAGTCCTTCCTTACATCATATCTTTATTCCTCTCTTTCCTATGGCTTACAATAAATATGCTCGGGCTCTCATGTTTTGTTCTTGATATATAAAGGGAAATGTAGAATTTACTTTTAAAACTTTGTTTCAACAAGATCTGTATTTCAATGCTATTATTTCACAAAGGATTCAAAAGAGTGCTTTTAGACTTAAATCTGAGCAATGGCAATTTCGATCTGGGGATTATCTGTCTACTACCCCTTCCCTGGGATAATACATCTCTGGGTCTAGCATTTTAATTGCTGAAGGGCAATAGTGGAGGGAGAAAACTGAATTACTATGAGGTAAAACACATTAAGTAGTATTTCTTCAATTCCCATTACATATATTTTACCCAGGTGAAATAGCCCCTGCCTTCTTGAAGCCCTGTTGTCTCCATCTGGATACACACCTGCCCAAAGTCATTCCTTGTTCTGATCCAAGAAATAGCAATAAAAGCTCCCTGAGAAACTGATTGAACTAAAGGGGAACTGAAAAAGTGAGTAATAAAAATACCAGAAGGTACGATCTATCCAATATCTGATACAGCCAGTAGATTCCACTTGCATAAGCCCTCTCATCCTAAGACTGGAAAAACAGGAGAACATGGCCCTTGATTGAATAACATGCCCCTCTGCCCCCACTGACCCCATGCATCTCTCACAAGCATCAAACACAAAGCAGCTTTAATAGCCTTTTCTAGGTTGCCTTTGCTCATTAAAGTACAGACATATAGAAAACAGTGCCGTAGGTGAGTGTTTCCTCATTTAACATGACCGCCCTATCATTAGATCTTTTCCAAAGAGAAATCGACAGAAGCACTGGTGAGCCAGCATTCTCTCAACTACACGCACACACCATGAAGCCAATAAGATGACTTACATATTGCCTAACACTGAGAATATTACCAGTAAATGAAAGTAAAGGGACTCGAGTTTTCTTAGAATAATAGTATTGGTGGCTACTTTATTTTCAAACTGGGAGATTTTTAATAATTAGCTCAAAACAATGGGCATTAACTAGGAATGCCCCAGTCATACTAGGGCATATGGTTATCCTAATGATAATATAGAAGTTATGTTCTGAAAGGTGGTGAATACTAGCAAGAAAAAGGTTTCTTCATCTTATAGGTGTTCTACTCTAAGGATTAAGAAACACTTGATGCCTCTTCTTGGGATGCCAAATAATACTTGTCACAGCCCCTCTAAGATAGAACCAGAAGAAGTGTAGGTTAGATATTGCAGAAGAAAAGAATTAATGAACTTGAAGGCATAGCAACATAAACAATCCAAAATAAAACACAGAGAAAAAAATAATATATAAAGTTAGCATAAAAGATCTGTGGAAAAAACTTCAAGCAGCCTAATATATATGTAATTAGAGTCTCTGAAAGGTGAGAGAAAATACTTGAAGAAATAATGCCTGAAAATTTCTAAATTTGGTGAGGATTATAAATAAATTTGTAGGTCTAAGAAATTTAACAAACCAAATAACATAAATTATGATGAAAAACACATAATCACAACCTAATCGTACAAAACCTATGATTAAAAAAAAAAAAAATTTAAGATCCAAAAGAGAGGAAAAAACTTTACCTACAAAGAAACAAAAATAAGAATTACATCAGATTTCTTAATAAAATAATGCAAGTGAGAAGACAGTGGAACATCTTGAAAATAGTGGGGGAAAAATCTGTCAGTTTAGAATTCTATACCTCATTTTCAGAAAAAATTAAGGCAAAATAAAAACTTTCTAAGACATATAAAAGCTGAAAGAATTCACCAACAGATCTTCACTAAATGAAATTTTAAAAGAAGTCTCTCAGAAAGAAAGAAATAATAGCAGTAGATATTTGGATATATATGCAAAAAAAAAAAAAAAAGGCACCCAAAATGGTGCAAATATATATGAGCACATATATAAGATTTATTATTACTATTTAAATCTATTTAAAAGATAATGACTAAACAATAAGTGTGTAAGAAAAAATGTATGAAAACAATAGCATAAAGGGTACAGAGAAGAAATGAAATATTATATTGTAAGGTCATTGAATTATATACAAAGTGGTATAATATCACTTGACAATAGACTGTGATAAGTAAAAGTATGTACTATACCTGAAAGCAACAACAAAAAGTTATAAATAATAAGCAAAAATAGAAGCTAAAATTGGAAGCATGAAAAGACTTAACTCTAAAGAAGACAGAAATATTAAAACAACAAAATATATGACTACAAAGGAAACAACATATGATCAGTAGAGCCAGAAAAAGCATTTGCAAAATCCAACATTCATTTCTGAACAAAAACAAACAAACAAAAAAATCCAAAGCAAACAAAAAAATCCAAAGCACTCAGCAGACCGGATATAGAAGAAAACTTCTTTAACCTGAGATAGGAGATCAAAAGATAAAAGAAGAGAAAAAAAGAAACAGCTAACACCTTATTTAATAGTGAAATATTGAGTATTTCCCCAAAAATCAGAAACAAGACAAGGATATCTACTCTCACCATATCTATTCACAGTTATACTAGATCTAACCAGTTCAACAAGGCAAGTAAAATAAAGGCATCCAGCATGAAAAGGAAGAAACAAAGCTGTATTCTCAGAAGACATAATTGTCTTTGTAGAAAATTTATTGGAATCTATAAAAAGTTAATAGAACTTATGAGTTTAAAAAGGCTTCAGGATACCAAATCAATATTCAGAAATCAATTGCATGTCTGTATACCAGCAACAATCAATCACCAATCAAAAATAAAAGCAATATTGTTTCTAATAGTATCCTTAGATAATATGATGTTCTTAGGGATAAATCTGACAACAGGTATGCAAGCACTGTACACTGGAAGCTATAAAACAATGTTGAGAGAAATTAAAGAAGACCTAAATTAATGGAGAGACATTGCTTGTTCATAGGTCAGAAGATTTAAGATACTATTAAGATGTTAATTTTCCCCAATTGACCTATAGGCTCCACACAATCTAAATAATAAT
>NW_006436298.1:44075265-44115210 GCF_000325575.1 Pteropus alecto
AATAATAATAATAAATCCTAACAAGCTGTCTATAGAAATTGATAGACTAATTTGAAAATTAGTATGGAAATTTAAAAAACAAAATAGCCACATATTTGAAACAAACCAAGATGATATTGGTTTAAAGATAAAAACTGATCAGTGGGACCAAGAGTACAGAAACAAACCCACGTGTATTTGGTCAATTGATTTTCAACAAAATGCAAAGACAATTCAGTGAAGAAAGGAAATTCTTTTCAACAGATGGTGCTGGAACAAATGCTATTCATATGCAAACAAATTTTAACCCATATCTCACACCACATACAAAAATTAGCTCAAATATAAAATCTAGAATTATAAAATTTCCAGAAGAAAGCACAGGAAAAATCTTTTTAATCCTGGTTTAGGCAAAGATATCTTAGATGTATACCCAAAGAAGAACCTACACACACAAAAATTGATAAATTGCATTTTATCAAGATCGAAAACTTCTGCTCTTCAAAAGACGCTTTTAAGAGGATTAAGACAAGTCAGAGACTGGGGAAATTATTTGTAAATCATGTGTCTGATAAAGGGCTTGTCTCCAAAAAAACAAGGAAATTTCAAAATTCAATAATGAGTAAACAATCAAAAATTTTCAGTGGGAAATATGTTAGCAGACTCTTCACCAAAAAGATCAATGAATAGCAGATGAATACCTGAACAGATTTTAAAAATCATCAGTCATTATGGAAATGCAAGCAAAACCACAATGAGATACCAGTACACACCTATTAGAACGGCAGGAATTAAAGGACTAATCATATCATATGTTGGCAAGGATATGGAGGAACTTTAACTTTCACATATTACTGTTGGCAATATAAATGATCAACTACTTTGGAAAGCAACTTAGGAGTTTCTTAAATAGTTAAATAGCTACCATAGGATCCAGACTTTCCACTCCTAGGCATTTACTTAAGAGAAGGGAAAGCGTATGTCCATACAAACACTTATAGACATGTTCATAGCAGCTTTATCTGTAATAGTCAAAAACTGGAAACAGCCCAAATATCCATTAACAGATGAATGGATTAACAAATCTGGTATATCCATACAATGGAATACTACTCGGCAATGAAAAGATCTGAACTGATGATGAACACACCAGCATGAGTGAATCTCAAACTCATGTTGAGTGAAAGAAGGCAAACAAAAGAGAGTAGGTGCTGTATGATTTCATTTATATAAAATTCTAGAAAATGCAGACTAATCTATAGTGTCAGAAGATTTTAAGTGATTGTCTAGGGATGGTGGGTTCAGGTAGGTGGGCAGAAGGGAGAGATATAATGGGGAACAAGGAAACTTTTAGAGGCGATGAACACGTTCGCTATCTTGACTATATATTGGTTTCGTGTGTTTATTCATGTTTGATGCATCATTATAACAAAACTTGCCTCTTGACTCAGTTTACTAAAACCCCCCAAGCTGCCCATTCATAAGGGTGAAGAGAAAGAAAGATCCCTTGTTAGTATTCAGGTATTAAAAAGATTTTATTTATGCATTTCCTCTTAGTCTGTCTGTTGATAAGGCTTAGAACAGCTTATTCCTTCTTACAACTTTATATTAGATATGCAACATAATTCCAATACTCCAGGCATTTTAAAAAAGTATTCAAGCATAGCTTGTGTTCACTTCTCTCTAGATTCCATTCTTCCAAATAAGAGGTCTTTTGAAGAAGAGGTCTTTTGCTAATATCAAATTTGTTAACCAGACTTATTAAACATTGAACATACTTTAGCTGATGTAGCCAATGTATGAGCCACCTCATAAAATTTAGTAAATTGCTAAATGTTTATGTGAGCCATAACTTTGTAATTTTAATTTTTAAAATTATATACAAAGTGGTACTATATAATTCTATGACCAGAACATTACTATTATAAAATAATCAGCCTCAAAACAATGGATTTTAGGAAGCAGAGAAGAGACTCTGGTTTTTATCTTGAGGTATAGTGATGAAACTAGGCAGTATACATTCAAGTACTTGATTGATTCAATAGGCTTCCTTTAACTAGTACATCGGATGATTATTCTGGAATTTCTAAAGCATAGGTTGTCTGTTCTGCCTTCCCTCTTTACATACCCATTAAGACTCCAATTTTAATTTTTTAAAAAATTAATTTCTTTTCCCCTCATACTACCAGAATGTTAGGCAAATGTCATTTTGTTACCCAAAATGATTTTATAAGGGGCTAGGAGCATATGCTTATTTCTAAATTATAATTTAAAAATTATATTTCCAAATCAACAAAAATACATTAAGGCTTATTAGATATAGTCTATCATACTAAGTATTGTTAGGCAAACAAATATAAAAAGCAATCTTTGCCAACAAAAAATATGAAATGTAGCTAGAGGTAATCAAAAGTTTTAAATGAGAGAAATTAAAAACAGAATAAAAATTCAAATAACTATTCATTACAAATGGAAGAAGTACCTCTCAGAAGGCAGTACATGGTTAAGTGTCCAATGACCATTCCAGAGAGTGGTTGCCATGGGAAATCAGAGATTTATCATAATCTGGGCAAGTTGGGGAAACTTTTCTTCAAAGAAGTAAGACTGAAGTTTTTGGTCCTGCAGGGTTGTATAACGTGCACCAAATGTTTGGCTAGACCTATGAAACACACGATTGCTTTTAATAAATTGTTGGGCTGATGTTCTCTATTCGGAGAGTCAATATGTTCAGGGAATGCACTTTGCCAGTAAAAAGTCAGTCCCTTTAGATGATGATGCTGACAAGCTTGCCAGTGGGTTGCTCTTCTCCCAGGCCAAACACACAGTGTGACTGAAGTCTGAAGGTGTCAGTCAAAAATGGCCCACTTGTCGGAACTGGGATGTGTTTGTGGAGCTGTGTTGAAGCACCTGTACCCACCCATGTCTGGACACAGTTATTAGTCCTTCATTTTCTCAAGTGGTAAACTTGTTCACAGATGTTACTGGAGGGAAAAAAAATGTTCAGTGTTTATGCAGCAGATCTGCTCTGAAGAAACCATTATGTTCAACTGAGGAAATGCCATAGTTATTTTGGTATTCCTTTAATTTTGGAAGTCTGTATTATTTGCAGGGCTAACCAAAAGGCTTTTTTAAAAATCCACAAATAAACATTAAATTCCTGTTTAATACGGTGGATGTCACTGGTTTTTGAAAAACAAAAGAACAGTCAGTCAATCACTCTTCTCCCCACCCAAGAAGCTCAAGGCCTTTCTAGTATTGACAACCCAGAAATCTCATGACAGGAGCCTTATTTTATTTCTGATTCGGAACATCTGTCTCAAAAAGTAGGCTCTGCAAGAAGGCCCTTTCTATTCTTCATGTTTCTGAAACTGGTAGATTTAAAATAATAATAATAATAATAATAATAAAGCTAAGAGAAAGTCTCCAAAACCAGTCTCTCATCAGCAATCAAGGAATTTGCAAGTCAAAAAAATTATCTCCAGCTCTTTAACTTAAGCCTTTTCTGAGCTGGATAAATAAAGAGGAATGCATTTGGGTTCTTTATTCTTCTTAATGCCTAAGAAAACATTTATTATCTTTCAGGAAATAAAGACAAAGGAATGCTAATTTATAATTTTTTTCATACACAGAACCTGTGTTAATTGGCAAATTGAAATAAATTTATACTCAATTAGAGTCACCTGTGCTTTGATTAGTTTAAAAATTGATGCAAGCTCCTTTCTAAGGATTTTTACATGGGAGTAGATTGGAGTTACCGGAGGGTTATTTTTTTGTCCCCCCTTGGCTACCTCTGATCTTAAATTCCTACTTCTATTGAAGTTCTTATCTTCACCCTTCATTCCACCTACTCTGTGTGACACTGACTCATACCTCCCTAAATACCACTGACCCAGGGCCGTGTGGAGAAAAATTTCCTGAATATTTGGAACAACGGGTTTGGGTAGGATGGGTGGAGCACTTCACGCTGAATATTAGGTATTTGTGTTCATAAAAATACCCCAGACATTTCTATAATCAAGGGGACTCTCTTTTCTAATAAGGACCCAGCCTCTCCCCACACTGCGGCTTTCACACTCACCTTTCATATCTCCTTGCCCTTCCTTTAAAGTTTCACTGGCTCCCAAACTCAAGATTCCTGTAACGTAGTTCCTTTCTCAGACTCACCCCAGACCAGTGCTATCCCATAGAACTTTCTATGATGATGGAGATGTTCTACGACCTGCATTATACAATATGGTAGACACATGTGACTACTGAGCACTTGAATTAAACATCATACTTAATTTTAATTAATTTGTATTTACATTCGATAGCTACATATGGCTAGTGGTTATTATATTGGATAGCACAGCTCCAGACCATCCAACATTGCCCAAGAGGCCACTTTTTCCAAACTGGACAGACTTATTAAAGTGTGTTTCTCAACACAGATATGAAAAAACAGGAATAGTTTTAAAAAGAAAAAAAACAAATATAAAGACAGGAATAGTTTTTTCTTTCTTTCCACTTATTAAATGTCTAATGTGATCTGTGTCCATGTGTATGAAACTTAGCCATAAAAAAATTTTAAAAAGAGAAAAAATGACCTTCAATTTAACCTTTAGGATTCTCTGGCCCCAACCTTACTCTTTTAAATACATTTTTTTAACATATGCTTATACATTCATTTAATGCTAGTGTCCATATATAAATTAGTAAATTATGGTTCCGTGTTAAAGTACCTGACAAGTAACTTAGAGTAGCCAAACAATTTAATATATCTAAGTAATGGTTTTAAAATACATAATTTGTGTTTCTAATTTTTAGGCTACACTCCAGTTAAAAACATATATATTTATATACATACATGTATATGTATATGTATATGTATATGTATATGTATATGTGTATATACGTATAATTGTACATACACATATATGTATACATGTGTATAGTCAGTTGCCTGTATGGAAGTTTGGCATTCTATACAATAGGATTATGTGCTTGATTTTCACCCTAATATTCTCTCTCGACAAACTGAATGTGCTTTTGCTAATGTAGTGTCAGTGCAGCTAATTGTTATTTCTTTTGTTATAAAGTATAAGCTCTGGAGCATTGCAATTCTTTTAAAGGAAGTTTTACTTATCCCAAGAGTGTACATTTTGTTTTACAATATATATTTGCTTTCTACATTCTTTCCTTTAAAATGTTTATTACCAATGTTAATCTTAAACAGATGGGGTTTGTTTTTGTGACTGAATGTGCATTTGGTAGATACTGTGAACATTCCCTTTGCAAACAAAACAAAACAAAACAAAAAACTGTTTACTTTTAAGCCAAGGCCTGACATATTTCCTTTCTGAAACACTCCCTTGTTTAGCTATTTGCTTGGTCTACCTTTACGTTTCTTCTGCATTTGGCACCCAATCATTCAGGTGTTTCACATAAAAATTTAGTATTTCTGTTTACAAAGAGCAGAGAAGAATGGTACGTGCTGAGACACTTCCTGTTGTGATTAGCTTTGCCACCTTCCAGGTGTGCCTTCCTCCCTGCGTGGGAAGCAACACAGCTGTCTTCATTCTGTTAGCTAAAAAGAGCTCTGCAAAAGGAACATTTGTTGTTGGACTGGCAATTTATTGCCTGTTAATTCATCACACTAAATAAAACCTCTACCTTTGTATCTTCTAAACTTTCTCAATCATACAATATTGTAAACAGTTTTTTGTTTTGTTTAGTCAGACTCTTATTTTGTCACTCATAATGTATAATAATTGGCTTTTAAAGTCACAAATATCTTTATTACATACTTTAGTTATAAAAGTAACGATCACATGAATTAAAAAATGGACTAAAGGAAAAAATAACCCACAATGCACCACTGTAATGCAGTCATTAAGTTATTTCTTTTCATATGCATGATTAGAATAGTGATGTCCATACAATATAGTATTTTTCTTTGTAATCAGTTAACATTTTATCATAAGGTGTTTCCATGTTATGATACAGTCTCTTCAAGCCCCTTTTTTTATAACCATCATTTCGGTGGCTACATATTATTCCATTCAGGTGTCACACCATAATTTATTTAAATAACTGCTCACTGATAAACATTTTGGAGTACATCTGATATTTAAGTTTGATGAATTATACTCCTAGGAGCATCTTTGTGCTTATAACATTTTACATATTTTATTTTACCTAATAGTGGGATCACTTATCTATTTTTAATATATTAATCTGTCTAGATCTATCTCTAATGAAATATATCTATCTATATCTATTTATTATTGCTTTACCGAGACAGTTAAATTTTTAACCCTAATATCAAGCAAGGGTATGACCAATTAGTATATTAGGAAAAGATAATTTTCTGCAATGTTAAATATATTAATTTACTCAAAATATCCTTTATGAGCACTAACTTTGTCAAGTACTATTCCTGACATACTAAGAAGGCAACAGTGGCCAAGAAAGCCACCGTGCCTGTCTTGGTGAAGCTTTTCTTATTATGGGTTGTACAGATCAGTCTACAACAGTGTCCAGTACTTTGAATGGGGAAATAGATGTCTTCTTAGATGGGTCTCAAACATCAAATTCCAGAGCCTTGTAGGGCCTCTTAGAAGAAGTAGCATTTAAATAAACCCTAAGGAATGAAGAAATAACAAAGTCATAGGGTAGGATAGGAAAAGATGATAAAGGGCACTTCAAATACTGTTAACAGCATGTGAACCACGAAGCAAGGAAGCACACATGGTGCATAAAAAACTAAAGGAAAGTTGTGTGCTTGGAGAGGGGATCATGTGTAGGAATATTTGAACGTTTCTTTTGCATTTGTTTAACATTCATCAACAATAAGATTTAATCCTTGATTTATCTATCGAGTTGATAATCCAAACTTTTTTTCCAACAAAAGTATTCCTGTTCCAATACAAGGCGATGTATTAGAGGGCCAGTTAAACTGCAACCTTGCCAGTATCAGATGGTATCATTTAGATTATTTTAATAGCAGGAGAATTTTTTTAAAAGGTATTATTTATGTTTATAACTATCGTTTCAAGGTTTATGGATTGATTTGAGGGAAAACCCCAAAGGAGGCTCTGTTCAAAGAGATGACCCATAATTCTTTTCCTGAAGACTGAAATTCCTTTGGCTTAAGGCATTGAAATCCTTTGTTAATTTGTAAATTTATTAGTGGAAAGGATTACATATTCTATTCCTTTCAGCCATGAACACTTAATAAAAAGTTATTTTTTTTCATATTGGTTACCAAAGAGCTATGTCCTTAAAGAATGGATCACAATAGAATTAAATTTTTATTGTGAATTTTGAGATAGAAACAGTCCCTAGTAAGGGTTTCTCCTTGGAAAGTGAAAACTTAGATGTGGGAATTAGACTTGTGGAAGAGTTGGAAAGCAGTGGTAGAGAAGGGAAAGAAGATATTACCCCCCAAAATGATGAAATGGCTCCAAGTCATACCCTATTCATAAATTTTCCTAGTCCCAGCCCTGTCCACAGTAGTCATTCTAGAGGAAAGTAGAAAATCCCTTTGAAATATAACTTCTTCTAAACATAAGTATGAGACTTTTGTTGCATGGCCAATTTTTCAATGTAACATAGACCAACAGAATTATGGTTTCCTTCATATTCTGGCTATTAGGTCATACACTCATAGGCACACCCTGTATCTTAGGGAGTCATGAAGAGTTGCACTAGGTGGGGAGGTAGTGATTAATGCAGTTGTTGGCACCATAATTAGGTGGAGTAATGTAGTTTCAATTTAGTAATAGCAATCATCATAACTAATATTTCTATCATGACATTTGCAATTCACTGCTTAAGTACTATGGCAGTCTTTTGACTGTCATAAATATTCTGATTATTCTCCTTCTTGGCATGTGGTAGTCATTTTTATTCCCCACCTTCCTTAAAGTTGTGACTTGCTGTGGTCAGTGGAATAGGAATGAAAGTGATGTGTGTCTCTTTCAGGTGGACGCATTAGCCAGTGGAAGATGGGAACAAATGGGCTTAGTGAAACAAACAAGGGATACCCATTTGGTAGTCCTTGGGAAATGTGGAATTGCAAGGACTAGTGAATGAAGAATAAATGCTCATAATCAAGCAAGAAGGGAAGCGGACAGTTACAAATTAGTATTTCTCTGGCTACACTCTACCTGCTTTGTGGTAAAGCCAGAAACCCTCAAATTCTTCCAAAATAGTCCTGAAACTTCTCAGGAAACTCTTGCTGTGCTCTGCAGCCAAATCATTTGACTGCAATGTGCCATCGTGATCTTCTCTTTTGCTTCAGATCTCTATGGCAATGGCAATGGACAAAATAGCAGCTCTTTCAACAATGCACATCAAAGGTGTTCCTGCTATAATACTGCAGTTGCTGAGCCAAAATGCAGTGCCACGTTCCGAGGGCAATGGCACCTAGACCAAAGCTCTGACTGTTGCAGTTAATGCAAATGCCCCCTCACATTGTCATGGACACTTCTAGCATAAGTATACCAATGCCATGGCCCCTCAGAAATCCTGTTTATATTAATTTTTAGTCATTTTTTTTTCATTATAGCCCTCTTTGTCTCTGAGTAAGAATATGAGATCATGGTGGCTAGACCAGAGTGACAGACAGAAATGGGGGTGCACTCAAAATCATCCTCGCCCTCTGTCCTGGCACTGAGTACTCCAAATAAACCAATGTATCTAAAAGATTCCTTCTTCCCTACAGACGATTTCACGCTAGAAGTTTCCTCAGGCCCTCTGCCACAGAGACTTACTGGACCCAGCCTATCCATTCTCCAGACTTGTCAGTATATTAGGATGATCATTGGTTAGGCCCAAGCTGGGTATTTGCCTACAAACACTTTGGGAGCTTGCAGAGTTTCTTTGATTGTATTGATAAGAATATGAATCAGTCTAAGAAAGTAGTGAAATAAATAGAGTTGAGTTAGGGGGAAATAGAGGAAAAGGGGGTAATTGCAATGCGGAGCCACTGTGGAATTTCTTTACAAAGACGCATTGTACTGGGGAAAGTACATCATTAGAAAAGAGAGAAAATTATATCATAGTGAAAACTAAACACCTGCAGTTGTTTCTAAAGGACAATATTTAGGCCTATATTTTTTACAAATCAGTGTTGTTCAAGGACAGCTACAGCCCCTCTGAACCATCTGGTGAATGAGTGTGACAGAGATTGTTTGTCCCCCAAACACACTCTTCACTTCTTTATTTAGTAATAAAATTTGAGTTTTATCTGGGGACATGGTCCTTAAAGGCCTACATGCCTCTGAATGGAACCGATGTCCCTTCCATTTCTTCTTTTCCCTTCTGGCTGGTTGGATTGGAGATATAATGGTGGGAACTCGAACAGCCACCTTAGACCATGAGACCGAAGCTCCATGATGGTGGAACAATAAGATACAATAAGCTTGAGTCCCTGACACCATGAAACTGCCTATCTATTTTGGACTGTTTTCACTCAGACTGTTAAATGAGAAATAAATTTCTATCTAATTTAACCTACTGGTTTTTTTTGGTTTTTTTTTTTGCAGCATATAAGATCATAACCTAACTGATATAATGATAAAATTAGGACCATGAAAAGAAAGCTACCAAAGATTATAGCAATACTGGAAAGATCAGAGGATTTTGAGGGGGAGGGGGGGAGATAAAAGATATTTAAGGTAAAACAAAGAAATTAAAAATGCAGTATTGACACTTATACCACCCAGTTTTTGTTTAATATGAGGAGAAACAAGCGTGAGGTTTTTCCAAAATAATACACATTAATGTACTCCAATGTACTCTAATTCCGTAACCTGTATCCTCAGTATTAAGCATCAAAAGATGCCTTTGAAAGCCAATGAATCTCAATAGCTAATTTCACCTTATGAGTCCAACCATGGGAAACAACTTATTCTCCCATTGCTCAGAACAGTTTCATAAGAAGAATAAAATAATAGGAGAAACACATCAGCATCTTTTCTTCTCTCTCCATTCTCCTATTCCTCACATGTGTGCCAAGGGTTATAAACCAAATTGCTACAATCCTAAGAATAAGTTTCTTTTTTGGCAACACATGAGTGAATATTCTCTACTCCTCGGAGACTTGCAGCAATAGAATTACCAACCCCCAGGACCAGTGACTCTCTGTAGGCCATGGGCTATAAGAGTTGGTGTCTGCCTCTGGCTGGATTGATTATAAGTCCAGTCCTGAATGGACCACCTTATTTCATGTAATAGATAAGAATAGTTAGGTTGAGTATAGTAGAAAATATGATAAATGATGACTTAAACTATAGTGATATTTATTATCCCATTAAAATAAAAAGTCTAGAGGTAGGAGGTCTCAAGATTAGTTAAATTCAGTGGCATAATGACATCATCAAATACCTAGATACTTTCCATTTTACTACTTTGCTGTTCTCAGCTATTGGCTTCCATCCCTCTTGGATACAAGATGGCTGATAGAGCCCACGCTCACATCCTTCTTCAGTCCTGTTTAATTCAGTGTTCCCCACTGTAGCTCTGTAAGTTCATGTAACCTATGAAACCTGCCCAGAAAATGAGGCCTCCTCAGTGGTATTTTTAACAGCAGGTTGAAACTTTACCCTTGTGCTTTTGGAAAGGTTTCTTGTTTTTACGATCTTGAGGTTTAAGAGCGCTGTCTAAGTCAGGGGAATTCAAAAGAAAAATATTAAAGTTAGTATAATTGAAGGGAAGGTGAAAATTATAAAATAACAGGTTTCTTTTCAGTTGGTATGAAAATTTTTTTCACTAGAACAGCTAGTAAAATCTATTTTTTTCCCCTGCTATGCATTAGTTTTCTGGCCTTAATGAAAATTTACTAAGAAGGCTGTATATTACTATGAAATAACTGTCTTAGAATATTTTAGCCTAATTTTAAAAATGAAAATTGTGTTGTTTCAAGGCTGAGCCATTAATAAGCTAAGACTTCTTAAGAGTTTCATAAAGTAAAATTCTAATGAACTTTCCGATCATACAAAGTAACAAAACAATGATAAAATGGCATGTAGAAAAAAATAATAAAATAAAGGAAAAATATGGAAGACTTCTCAATCTTGGGGCAAAGGTCTTTTAAACTCTAAGCAATTTTGGTTTGACTTCATGGTGATTATGTGATGGTTTGTGAGCGGTAATATCAAAATAACTGTTAACAACAACAACAACAACAAAGGATTAGGCCATAATAAAGAATAAAAAAGTGTTTATTTGAGCAAAGGAGGGATTGCAGTCTGGGGCACAGATTCAGGGAGCACCCTAAATTGTCCTCTGAAAGGACAAATTGTCCAAAAAAAGGCAGCGTTGATAAAAGGCAAAACCATCAGACTTGTTCTCATTAAAGACCTCTATGTACATGAAAGATGTTGGCTAGGTCAGCTGGGACTGGTCAGACCAATTATGTAAATGAAGATGCTGGTCGTTGAAATGGAATGGTTCCTTTCAGATTTTGGAATGCAGGTAGTCCATGATAAGGAGAAAGTAAAGTTCACATATGTCCATGCGGCAATCATGGATCCAGGATGTTTGTTGTTCAGCTTTGAGCTGAATTTAAGAACAGGTCAGTCACTTAAGCACAGTTCCAAGAATTGAGACATGAAATGTGCATAGGCCCCACTTCTTCAAAGGCCTCCCAACTCTCTTATCAATGATTTTTCCATTTATTTTCTTCATTATTATAACAGATGTCTGTTCATCTCAGAATACCTCTGCACATTTATTTGAAGCCTCCTAAGTCAGTGATTCTTCCCACTGGTTATTTAATGGGCATTTTGAGAATGGGTTTTGGGCTATACTGTCATTTCTTCCCAACCAAATCCTTACTTTGTTTAATTCTACGGAAAATGTAAGTTCTCAACAAACCTCTCTCTCTTAGGTTTCCTTGGCTGTTTGATATGATAGAATAAATTAGGTGTAACTCCAGAGAAAAAGAAACCTTTACATGGAGAAAGCAGAGGAGTCTTCAATATAGAGATAGCTGTTTGACTTTAAAAATGCTGCAGGCACACTCAATAGTGTGTCCTTAAATCAAAAGTACAAATGAGTAAGTGGTCGTGTGCAGGCGAGCAAAGAGTTGGAGGCCAGGTCACTTCTTACAACGTTTGGCATGTTTTAGGTGCACATAGTTCTCATGGAATTGGCTGGGAGGCCTCTACAGAGATCTCCTGGCAGACTGGTACCCACTAAAACAACTGTGACTTTCAATAAAAATTCATGCCATGGGTGCCAAAGCAAACTTGTGAAAATTGTCCACTTTCAGGCAACCCGGACAAAAACCTTAGGAAGGCTGAAGTCACTATTTAAAAGGCTCTCTGTAGCCAAGAGAAATGTATCCCTGATTTATTTGAATACAGGTTCTTGTAAATGGCAAAGATACAGTTAGCCAAACTTGCATTTCATACCTGAAGCCTGGATTCGGCTCAACCTAATCTGGCTAGTCAAAACAATGAGGCTCCTTGGTCCTTGTTCTTTTTTAGATGCTAAATGGAGATTTCAGAAATGTAGTAAAACTGGAACTTAAATTTGAAGATCTGATGATTAATTGGGAGTTTGAGGTGATTGCTGTTTTTATTCTTTCAGATAGACCGTGTTCATTGAACTGCAAGGAAAATATTTTCAACAAAGCAAAAAAGCAAGTTCAATTACGAAACCGGAGGCCTTAAGAAAATATTTTTTTTCTTTTTTGGTATTTGAATTTCTGATTCTCGTCAAATATGAGTTGTATGCAGTCTGCTAAATGGTAAATCAAAATGTCACCACTTGACCTTGGCAAAGTTACCAGGTAATGAGGATGAAAGGTGTATGGAACAATTTGTGTCTATCTGAGTCACTGAGTTTTCCTTCAACAGCATGAATGTGTCATCTGTTTTGTCATGGCTTGTCTTGAGCAATAGAAGCCACAGTGGCCATAGAGAGGAATGTGAAGAGCACTGGCCTTCAGGTCAGGGGATGATATTCACACATAGGCATACTTCTGTAAATGTATAGACTTTCTGGAAGGATGCACAAGAAACTGATAACAGAGGTTGCCACTGGGGTAGGTCCTAGAGTGGAAGCCTGGTGAGTCACGGGTAGGAAAAGAATTTATTTTTTATGTATACCCTGTTTTCATTATTTATTTTTTTTTATTTTGTACTGCATGGATGGATGGATGGATGGATAGATGATAGCTAGCTAGCTAGCTAGATGACAGATAGATAGATAGATAGATAGATCGATCCCATTCAAGAAAATGAGTATAATTTTAAAGAATGAAAAGGACCATATTTTTCTTGGCTTTACATTAAACTAGATGGATAAGATATTCCCACTAGACCGTAGATGCCTTTTTTTCTAAAATGAAGTGGGAATGACTACAGAAATAGCTAATATTTGTTAAAATAAGAACTCCACAATTAAAGAAAATAACATTTTCCATTCTGAGTTTGATGTTGGAGAGATAATATACTGTTAATAATAACAATATGAACCAAAAACAGTATCTTACTCGCCAAAAAGTTCAAAATTCAATGGTCGTATATTGAGTGGCTGCTCTGAGAAGGAGCATTAGGGATTTAGGAGGGGGAGGGAGCTTGGGGCGGAAGTTCCTGTGGGGGACAGGAGCAGCATGGTTAAAGGCCCAGGGGATGTAACAAACCAGGCATATTCAGGAGCAGAACTTGTTTGAGACCATGTTCATCAGAGCCTCTGCCAGTCTTTGCTTTATGTCGGAGCAAACTTTGGTGTGGCCACCTTTGAGTAACCCAGCTGACCTTGTCTTAGTATTTTCCTGTAACTAGGCTCTGGTCTCAGAGTATGCACTTGCCCACGCTTCAGACAACTTCTAGCTTTATTCCCACCCACTCTAATTCCATTACAGCTTTCACAGAGGGAAAATTTGGCTTAGTTTTCTGTCCTTTCACTTTCTCTAACTGACTTTTGCATTGCAGAAGTGATTTCACCCTTAGTCACGTACAACCAAATGTCTGCTGCTTAGCTGCTCAGGGTAGGTGATGTGGAAAAGAGCATAGTCTCTGAAGTCAGTCAGGCAGGGCCTGTATTTACATTTCAAAGGTGTCCTCACTTACTGGCTACTAAATCTGCCTAAGCTATTTAGACTCTCTGCACCTGCTGCTTCATTTGTAGTGTAATCCCTTAGTTATGCATCATGAGTGTGGAAAGAGCCGGTTGACATAGCCTATTCTAGAAGGAAAGCATTCTCATTTGAACACTTGGAGGGTCCAGAGCATAAGGCATAACCCTGGCACTATTGGCATTTCAACCAGATAATTCTTCGCTGCGGAGGACTGTGCTGTGCATTGGAGGAAGTTTAGCAGCATCCCAGGCCTCTGCCCACTAGATGCCAGTAGCACTCCCTCGACCTCATATGTGACAACAAAAAATAACTCTGGACAGGAGCAATCATCACCCGTTGAGAACTACTGATTCAGAGGATGATTTTCCTATCAAGTTTCATTTTGGTTCATACAGAGTCAGACTGAGGTGAGTGTCTGGAAAATATTGTCTGTTTCTGGTGTCCCTTACCATCTGCCCTCAATCCAACATCATTAGGCATTGGAGAAATACTCTCCACGAGAGTCAGCTTAAGGCTTTCAGAGTTTAAGGAGAGCCTCTACAAGGCAAACAAATTTGGTCTTGCTAATATTGACCAATGCTTTGATAAAGGTTTGATGAATTATTACTCTAACAAAGTTTCTATCTCAGCAAAGACCTGTAAGAAATCAGAGAATGAGGAGGGACAGAAGATTTCATCCTATCACAGCAAAGGGAGCACTCAATAGCAAATCGCCTGGCACAAGACTTGATACACAACAAGGACGACCCATCTTCTTTCTTTCTAGGTCTCAGAATGCGGGGCTAGTTAGTAGTTAACTAGCTGCCATCTCTCTCCCCACTCCCCCAGGGTGGTGAGCAACAGCCTCCACATCAGGAACTGCGGGCCGTGACTTAGGTTTTACTCTACTTCTGGGATGGATTACATTTGTATTTATCAGGTCTGAAGTCAATCCAAGGAATTTGTACTTTTTAAAAAAATCAACGGATGGTTAAGAGAGGGGAGAATTTCTAATAGGTATGAAGGTGACAGTATAAAACCCATCACAGTTATGGTGGGTAATGGAAACTGGAAAAAATTCTTGCATGAGTTGGTTAAAGTGCCACTGATTAAATTTAAACAAGATGCTTCAAGTGAGAAAAAAAGATAGAATCCAGATGATAGGGTAGAGAGAGGGTGAAAAATGGAGGTAAAAGGAGGATGAAGCAGTGACTTAGACCATTCTTTATCAAGAAGAGAGCAGATGTAGAGAGCAAATGCAGATTTATTTTTTGTTTAAGACAGGACGTCTGAAACCAACTAAAGGTTGAGGGAAACAAGCCAGTAGAATAGAAGAAACTAAAGGTACTAGAAAGGAGGGACTAAGAAGGGAACAAATTGTCAGAGAAGAAACATCCCTCCCTCTGAGTCTTGTGGAAGGAATGAGAATAAGAGAGACTTCCCTTATAACTTACTGTTTTCAATTAAGTGGTTGAAATGCTTTTCATAAAATGCACATGGAAAGGTAAAATATTAAACTGTTATCAGTCATGAACAAACTAATTTCAGCCAGCTTTAGAAATCTGTGGGTAATAAACTGGTGACTAAGTAGTCATTAAACATTTATTGTTCACATGTCATAAGGCATTGGACTTCTGCCAATTCTCTAAAAAGAGAGGCAAAATTCTTTCAAAATGTTTGTATGATGTTAAGTATTAATCTGGCCTTAACAGTTTCTAATTTTAGTCACTTTCAGTCAAACTGGTCACTATTAGGAGCACTTTTAACAAAAAAAGGTGTGTACTCAGCTTAGTAGGCAAATATTTTTTGAGCACATACTATGTACAAGTACTGTGTGTGGTTTGGTTTAGTCGGTGTTGAAAAAGAGATGGAGGGTGGAGAGCTGTGCTAGGAGAGTTTGGCGGGCCAGAGCTTATGATGAGTTATCTAGACTCACAGCAGATATTTAAAATCTCAGGCCCTTGAAACAGGAGGTTTTATAACATAGTATATACAGAATATTTTATTATCAGCGGAGTGCTAGATACCATACTGAAGAAACACCCGCTGTCCGTAAGAAGAGAAATCAAAAGAAAAAAATCCTTCTATCTGCTTTGGCAGCATATTTCATCATGCCAAAGATAAAGCAAGAAAGTCTTTTGAGAATTTTTTATTGGAGTCTGAGTTTAAATCTGTAGCACAGAAACAAATAACTGAATGCCCTCTGCTGAGATGCCTCGTCAATTTTAAAAAGTCAGACCAATATCTTTTTGCCTGAAGACAGTTGGCTGGACTAGAGACTATTTTAAAGTCTACTTCAGCTCCAAGAATTTTATTTTTGTGATAAAACCACTCAAATGTATAGAAAATATGATATATTTTTTGCTCTTTTCAAACAAATCCATTTTTCTGTTGAACACAGTTAAGGGATAGTTTGCTATGCTTTTTTGTTTTGGCAATTTAGGAAGAGTTTCCATGGTTTCTGTGGCCTCTTCATCATGTTTTCTGTGTATCAGCTTGACCATAAGATTATCTAAGGCCAACATCGTCAGTTCTTTGGATGTATGTCCCTCGGGCATGCATTCCCACAAACGCAGTAAAATTTGGCTTTAGGGATGACATAATTTTAGATAACACATTAGTGTGTGGCCCATCAAAGGGCTGTAATATATAAACAGATATAAGATATATCTGTGATATTAAAATTTCATGATTGGGGAGGATTAGAAAAAAATAGATATAAAAAGACTTGGAAGGGGAACAACAATGGGGAAGAAAAAGTTGAAAAACACTGCCCTAGGGCAAGGAGTCCTCAGGGATTTAAAATGTATGGGTCAGGACTCTGATACATCAAATAGTATACTTTTTGTTTTTTAGTTTTAAAAGTCTATATTTAAAGAGTATCCTCCCTACTTTTCTAATCTACTGTGGGACACTTTGATATTTTAAATTTAGACATTTTCAAATTCAACATAGCATGTAAAACTCAATTTATGCAGAAACTTTTCTTGTGACAAAAGGCATATGTTAAAAAACAGCGGTCTCTTTTAGGTCAGCCTGTTCTGTGTGGCCGCCTGACAGCCAGGTGTTGCGGAAGGCTGTGGAAGGAGAGTGAGTGGGCACCAGAGGACATACAGGTCAGACCCAGATTTGCTCTGGATTAGCCTTGCAATTTGGGGCAAGTCGCTTCAAGCCCATACACTCCAGTCTTCTCTTCTGTAAAACAAGGATACTAATACTTCGCCTTATATGATCATTAAAGTATTTGAGATAACGGGATATCAGGCGCTGGCTGTTTTCTGAGTTAAGTGGTAAGGCAAAGTAAACAATAACTGGGTAGAAGAGAACAAGACGCCCAGCGGACCTGTTTTGCCAAACTTCACAAACATCCTGCTTGAGTTCCTGCTGCTGCTGTTAAAAAAAAAAAAAAATATTGTGTGGAGAATGTAGCCCATGCCCAGTAGCTTTCAGAGTAGGATTTGGGCTTTGCATCAATGAAGAGACATCAGGATCATCAAAGACACTGGCAGAGAGCAGCATTTCTCTTGCTCCATAAAATCACCATGATTTATTCCTTTAATAAAAAAAATCAGGGGCTTGTGCAGGCACAATAGCTGTGGTTTTATGAAGGGAAAATAAGCCAGAATTCCTTGTGGTGGGGCTGTGGCCACAAGGAGTAAGATCTGGATTATTGATAGAGGCTGGCATCATTCCACAGTGGCGCAAACATGATTGGACATCGGATAGCTTCAAACAACTCGCAATTGTCTTAGGTGAGAAAAATTCAAACGATACTAAACCAGACTAGCTCTGTTTAAGTAAGGGCTGCAGTGTCTTTGATCCGAGGTTGAGTAAAGTGTCTGGAGTAGGAACAGGAGAGGGAACACAGTTATCTTGAAGCTTGCACTGGTTGCTGGTTGCCCACTCAGCAGATGTAAGCAGTTTCGCTGTCACCATGAATCAAGGGCTTTTTCCCTCGATGTTATAAATAGGGATGGGTAAATATTTTGGATTCATCAGCCTCCAAGTATTTTTCAAATGTTTTGGGTTCAACCAAACAGAATACATCGTGCTGAGCACATTTCTCCTTGATTTTTTAAGGACCGTGTGTGAGTTATGGAAAATGGAATCCATATGTTTCTGCTTCATTTACTCTTAAATCATCAAAAGGTTGTGTTGTAAGAGCTATTTAATATCTAAGATGCCTTTTGAGCTTGATTTTTAAAAAATATATAAGACACTTAAAAGTTTTGGTTTCTTTAAAAGACAAAGACGGGGGAAGAAGGGAGGGAGAGAAGAGACAGAGAAAGGGAGACAGGGTGGAGGGGAGCGGGTGGGGTGGGGGGGCAGGCACCTAGGAAGGCCTGTTTTACTAAGACAAAATACATTTGAACACCAGGAAGTTCAAACCCATGAATTTCAAACGGGTCCAGAGTTAGGAAACAACGGCTCCTCTCCAACCAGTTTCAGAAGCAGCTCTGATGACTGCAGAAAAGCAGCTGGTAACTTGGCAACCGCACCAGGGAAGAGAGGGCTGCGAATGCACATACTGTTAGTGACCCACCTAACACTTGTGCCCACTGGTGCAGAAGCTGTTACTTCCAGGCCTTCTGAGGGCAGTTGCTCCAGTCCAGATAAAGAACTCTTTGCCCTATTTTACCATGGAAATATCTGCTCTCAGTATTTTCCCAGGGTTGTCCTGTCCTAGGCCAGCAGTTCCTATCTGTTCCTCTGCCATCTGGCCCAAATAGCTGGCCACTTGACTGGATACCGTGTGTGCATTTAGGATGGTGTTTATTTATTGGGCAGTTTCTTTAGAGAAATATCTCATTTTGCTCACAAGAGATTTGAGAAAGCATATAATTTCTGTAAAGTAAGAAATAAGTAGGCGCCCACAAGTTGGTAAAAAGCCAAATGTAAAACTAAGTTTTCTTGCCCCCATCTCAATATAGAGTCACACTGTAGCAGCTCTTTAGGCATCTTAGGCATGCCTCATCATTTATATATGGCATCTTATGAAAGGTTTCAGAAGAAAAGCATACAAACTATTTTATGTGATGGTGTAATTGAGATAGATCTGTAAATCTCTGTAGAGGATATATCCATCTTCTGAGAGTTATAGAATGTTAAGTTGTAGAACTTCATTAACCAGCAGGGACTTTAGACTGTCCTGTGAATTCCTTATACATCCCAGTTTGGGGTGAGGGACAGTGTTTTGGAATCTTAAAGGGTGGGGTTCTTTTTTCCCCCAACTCCTAACCCTAAAAACCATTTAATAAAATGTACCTTAATCTCTTCATCCAGCAATTACTGCTGTTAAGGTTTTGGCGAATGTTCTTTGAGTTAAGAGCACACACACGCACATGCATGCACACACATGTGCACATGCATGCACACACACGTACAGAGTTTAATGAGATCCAACTGTTTATTCTGTTTTGTAGCTTCTCTTTTTAGAAATATATTGTGGACTTCTTCCCATGTCAGTAAACTGTTTTTGCTTTATGAACTTTAATGCTTGCAAAGTATTTCATTGTAGGATTGTACCACAATTAGCTTACTGTCTCAGAGTATTTTTAAATATGAGGTTTAAAAAAATTATTTCAGATACGTTTTAGAATGTTGACCTTAGAAAATAAACTAGCCATCACTTCTACATTTGATACTTTCTTTCATTTTAGACCAAAGCACAGACACCCTCTGAGAGCCATGGAGATCCGTCTCTCTCTGTGAGGAGATGCCAAGCTCTCCTACAGAGATGATCCTTTTTAAAGACCCTAGAAAAGATCAATAAGACACTCAGTAAATTTTGCTTCTTTTTGCTTCCTTAGAAAAGAAGTCGTTTCCACCTTATTTCCACACCAAGAGCCTAGTGACTTAAATCCACCTGCCTATCTTTATTCGATGCTCAGTCCATTGGTAAAGTTGCTGGAGTCGACTTTAAAGAAAGCTGAGGTCCATACTTATTTTGCTGTCGGTTTCTCAGTTCCCTTGCCCCTTGTTTTGGATTTTTCCAATCTGTTACTAGAGAACTCAGCCCTGTCCCTTTTGTTGACAGGTTGCCAGGATACATCCAGGCGACAAAGGCTGGTTCCTGTTCTGACAGCCTCAGATACTACAGGAACTCCTGCAGGAGGGGATGTGAGTCTTGGAGCTTCCAGCGATTTTGCTTCTGTTCCCACTAGCCCCTCCCTGAGGGGCTCAACGGGCCATGATAAAGGCTAAAATAGAAAAGGTAAAAGAACAACGTTACAAGGTGAGGCTCTCAGAAGGTATGCTCTTTCTTCCTGGTCTTGTAGCTAATCAACCTTAAATCTTACCTTTCACTAAGAACGGCTGCTTAGTTTAGATAATCTTGATCTCTTCCACTTCTTTCTCACCATCGTGTAGTAAAAACCTTAAGTACTACTAAACAAAATAATAAATACTTTATTTCATTGAATGACGCTCTCAATAATGTGAACTATGGATTAAATGTTCTAATGGCTAGAAAAGAATCACATTTTATTTGAAGGGATGATTTTTAAAATAATTTTCTTCAAAGAAAAGTAGATAAAATGTCTTTAACATTATTCCAGGACTATATGTTTATTAGCCAAATTGTCCTTGAAAGAAAAGGGGTGATAAAGTCTATACTTACTCAATTGACTTGGTAGATTTTTTTATTAATTGAGATAAAATTTATATGGAGTGAAATATAACTGATCTTAAGTTCTTAAATTCAAGTTTCTAGAATCAGTGAGTTTGATAAATATATACAACCATGTAACCCATCACCTTAAGATATAGGACATTTCTGTCACTCAGAAAGTTTCCTTACATCCCTTCCAGTCAGTCTTCCCTTCATAGCAACCACTGTTCTGATTTGTCACTAGAGAATAATTTGGCTATTTATGAACCTTATGTAAATAGAATATTATGGTATATGTTTTTGTATCTGACTTCTTTGGCTCAACAGAATGTGTTTTAGATCCTTTCATGTTGCTATGTATATCACTAGTTCAATTCTCTTTATAGGTGAATATGATCGCATTCTACAATTATGCCACATTTGTTTATCTATTCTCCTATTGGTATTTGGTTTATTTCTAGTTTAGGTTTCCTATAACTAAAGCTGCTATAAACATTCTTGCACAAGTCTTTTGGTAGACATATGTTTTTATTTATCTTGGGGTTAGACCTTGACTTGAAATGATGGATGATAGGGTAGACATGTTGTTAATCTTTATAATGGGTATGAAATGATATGTCACTGTGATTCAGTTTGCATTTCTCCGATGCCTAACGAAGTTGAGCATTTTTACATAAGTTTGTTGATTTATGTCTCTCTTTTGTTAATTATCTGTGTACATTCTTTGCCTCTTTAAATTTTTTCATTTTCATACAATCTTAATGATGTATAATTTACATAAAGTTAAATACATACATTTTAAGTACACAATTTGATAAATTTTGACAAATGATTACATCCATATAACTAGCAAGAATATCAATATAAGAACATTTCCATTAACCTTTATAGTTCGTTCTCCACCCACCTATCTACCCATCAAGCAACCACTGATCTACTTTCTGTTACCTATGTATTAGCTTTGCTTATTCTAGAGTTTCATTTGTGGAATAATTTAGTATATATTCTTTTGTATCTGATTTCTTTTATTCAGCATAATATTTTTGAGAGGGATCCATGTCATTGTGTGTATCAGTAGCTTTTTTATTTTTATTGTGGAGTAATATTCTATTGCATGAATATGCTATAATTTGTCTATCCATTTACCTATCATGTATACTTATGTTGTTTCCAGTTTTTCAATATTAAGAGTAAAAGCTGCTATAAACATTTGTGTATGTCTTTTTGTGGAAATATATTTTCACTTCTCTTGGGTAATTATTTAGGGATTGAATGCCTATGACATCAGGTAAATGTGGGTTAAACTTTGTAAGAAACTGACAAACAGTTCTCCAGAGTGGTTATAATATTTCACATTTTCACCAGGCTTGTATGGGAGGATCTATTTTTCCACATCCTCGCTAACACTTTATATTAGCAATTTTTTAAATTTTGGCCATTCCAGTGTGTATATAGTGGTATGTCTGTGGTTTTAATTTACATTTTTCTAATGATTAGCAGCTAATGATGTTGAGTTCTAATTCGTGAACTTATCAACTAGTTATATATTTTCTGTTGTGAATAATCGATTTAAAGCTTTTGCCCATTAAAAATGAAACTGAATTGCTTGCTATATGACGTTTTATATATATATATACACACACACACACACACACACACACACTCTTGCAAACATTCCTTCCCAATCTATGGCTTGCCTTTTCATTCTTAATGGTGCTTTTTAAAGAACAGAAGTTTCCACTTTTTATGAAAGAAATTTTTAAATTCTTTTTCTTTGAAATTTAGTGATTTTTGTACTTTGTCTAAGAAATCTTTATAAATATTGAGGTCACAAAGATATTTTCCTATGCTTCTAGAAGCTTTATAGTTTTTATATTTATATATATTTTATATAGCTTTTATATTTAGTTCTGTGATCTACATTGAGTTAACTTTTGTGTGTGGTAAAAGTAGAGTTGACATTAATTTTTCCCTTCAGTTATTTCTCCATTCTTTTTTTAAAAGATTTTTCTCTTCTCCATTGAATTGTCTTGGCATCTTTGTCAAAAATAAATTGACCACATATGTGAATCGACCATATATTTCTGCACTCCATTCTGTTACATGATTCCATTTATCTATTTTTATTGGCATCATTAATTTTTAATAAGCCAGCTCATCTTGGCTTATAAATAGTGAAGCAAGTATTAAAAACAAATATACAAGTCGAGTTCTTCCATGACTGCTTGCCAGTGGAACCATGCACAAGAGTTTGAATCAGGCTGGACATTTTTTTCTTTTATGTTGTTCAAATTTTTCCCTAGGCAGTATAGTAATCCCCCCCTTAACCAAGGGGATTATATTCCAAGACCCCCAGTGGATGCCTGAAATCATGAATAGTAACAAACCCTATATATACTGTTTTCTTCTATACATGCCCAGCTATGATAAAGTTTAATTTATAATTAGGCACAGTAAGAGATTATCAACAAAAACTAATAACAAAATAGGATAATTATAACAATATACTGAAATAAATGTCATGTGAATGTAGTCTCTCTGTCAAAATATCTTATCGTACTCACCTTTCACTTAAAGGAAGTACTTTATGGCTTCTCTTTGGCATATCCTAATTATCACCATCACTACTCTTGTGCTTTGGGACCGTTATTAGTATAATAAATGTTATGTCAACACAAGCTCTGTGATACCAACAGAGCGACAGTAGATCTGATAACCAAGAAGGCCACTAAGTGACCAATGGGTGGGGACGGTAAACAACATAGATATGCTGGACAAAGGGATGAATCACATCCTTGTGAAACAGAGAGGGACAGCATGAGACTGCTACTCAGAATGGCACATAATTTAAAATTCATGAGTTGTTAATTTCTGAAATTTTCCATTTAATATTTTTGGGCTGTATTTGACCACTGGTAAACTGAAACTGTGGAAAGCAAAACCTTGAATAAGGAAAGATTATTGCAAGCTGATTTGAAGTTATTCTATAATAAGCAAAAGCCAAAAATATAAAGTTATGCATTTATTCAAGAATGATAATCACAGTTAAAGAGATGTATGGTTCAAACCCTGTTATACAAAATGTGACTTGAACTTAATTTCGATCGATTGATTGATTCATTCATTTGTTCAATAATTTATTGAGTGTCTACTATATTATAGACGTTGTTCTAGATGATGAGAGAAAAATATTTCATGGTTCATAATATTTGCAAGGAAATATTATTTATAATCTCTATTTTATTGCCTATTTCACAATGTGTTTCTCACAATCACAGAGAAAAAAATTTATACCTGGCAAAATAAGCATCAGATTAAATGCTTCATGCATTCCTGTGAATTGACAGAAAATTATCAGCACTCAAATGTTTACTAAGGAAGAACATTTCTTTAGGCTTTCCAAGTTTGCTATCACTGTCATAAAATATCCATATCTTTTGAGCCTGAGAATGTAAACTACCATTTCTTTCAGTTGCATTTTTCAGTTTATTTTAGAATTTTAATCTTATATATTATTTCTAAGACAAATTTGTCTGAAAAACTAGACCCTAATATGGCTTTTTCTTCTCTGAGTCTACATAATTTAAATGAATATGTAATACTTTAAACAAATTTCCCAAAATCTCTGGTGAATGAAACATTTTCAAGAATATGTACAATTCTGAAAAAATTGTAAATGGTAAAGAATGTGAACAATTTCAGAACAACTTTCCTGAGGGAGCAGTGGTGATTCCTATGGAGTCTTAAAAACATTGAAACATTTTTTTAAATATCAAAACATCAAGTATGGCAATAGGCATCCTGGGGACAGCAGAGGGGGAGAATGTAAAGGAGACAAGTTGATAATAGGTTGAAAGTGATGAAAAGCTGCAAATAGAATGTCCAGGGTGTAATGTGCAGGCGAGCATTTTTTTTTTGAGAGAAGGTCCTAAGAGGAGCCTGATTAAGTTCTATGTCAGCAAAACTTGGTAAGGTTCTGGTTGCACTGAGTTCTATTTTCTAAATTCACATCGATTAATACTTGGGTGCTTCACTGGAGTCCCATTTGTATGCTCTAATTCAGGAACTTTTCCTAAAATACCCAAATAGTAAATAATTTTGGCTTTGTGGGCCATTACTCTACATTTGTAGGGCAAAAGCAGTCAAAGACAAAGACATAAATGTGTAAGTGTGGCTCTGTTCCAATAAAACCTTGCTTACAAAAAGAGGTAGACAGGTGGCCATATTTGGCCAGTGAGCTGTAGTTTGTTGAATTCATTCTAATTTTCAAGGAATCCTGATGAAATATTTTCTAAAATCATACATGAAAGTTAAAGGTCTATGGCCTCAAAACCGTGCTTCTTCTGAGTGCCTGGTACTTTGGGGCTCTCTTTAGGAGAAAGACGACTTCCAAGAAGAATTAAACTTTGAAAGTCATCTGCACTCAGGGTGCTTGTGGTCAAGAGAGACAATATACGAATAAGCCCAGCTCAGAGAAGCCAGGCTCTCTGCTTCTCCTTTAGCTTTCTACCTAGTCATACAGAACCCAGTGCATGTGTCTACTGAGTCATATAGCCATCTCTGCTGTGCTTATCTAGCTCCATTAATGCTGGTCATTTATGATTTGATAAACAATCTTTACTGTGAGGTACAGGGCTTGACTCAGTACATAGTCCTTGGCTGGATTCTCATTTATCGTGGATTAAGTAGCTATACTTATAAAGCTAGAATATTATTCTCTTGAGTTAGTATTGTAGAGAGGATAGAACAAGGATTCTCAGGAATCCCTAAGACATGAATAAATACCATAAAACTAGCTGTTAACTCTTCCTTTCCAAGAGTCCTTATATGTTTTTATTCCTTAATTTAAATAATGAGCTTGATTTCTATTTTAAAAACTAATATAAAATCAAGCTAATTTCAACTCATTGAAGATTCAGTAAATTTTGTTAGCACCTACAATGTGTCTGGCACTGAGCTAGGTGCTGGATATGTTCCTATGGAGAGAGTAAACCAGCCCTTAGTGTCTTGGAGTTTACATCCCATTGAAGAAGACAAATACTGCACATTTAAACAAGACGAAAACATATTCAGTAAGTGCTATGAAGAAAATAAATAGCAATGTGACTGAACATAACCGTGATGGTGGTAGCTGTGGTACATGTGTCATGTATATGTATGTACATGTGTGTGTCCATGCATGATATGTGTCTGCTTGTGCGCTTATATGCTTGCATATGTTCGCATGTGTGCAAGAGTGCACACGTGTGTCTGTGTACATGTGTATATGTATGTACATGCATGTGTGTTTCTTTTATGTGTGTGTGTGTGTGTGTGAGAGAGAAATTACTTGAGAAAGAGTAGTCAGGAAGGATCTCTTTGAGTTGATAATATTTAAATAGAGGCCTGAAGGACAAAATGAGAAAGCAATGCAAAGAACTGGAAGAAAATTCTAGGCAGTGGCAAGAACATATACAAAACCCCTTTCCAGTCCCTCCCCTAACCTACACCAGAGTGAGTATGAGTTTGACTTGTTTGTGGAACTGAAATGTGAACGTGGATGAAGCACATTCAGACAACAGAGAGTAAAGGGAGACCAAGGCAGAGACATAAGGAGGCACTGGCTTATAGACGGCCTTCACGGTCAGGAGTTTGGATTTCGTTTTGAGAGTAGTGGGACAACCATGGAACATTTAGTCACAGGAGGTTTAGAATTTGTCTTGTAGTTTAAGTAGTTGAATATGGCTACTCATAAAAAGATCGATTAGAGGTGGCAAAGGTGGGAGTGGTTATTCACCCACTGGCTGAAACAGCGTGTGGATGGTGAGGCACATCCATTCACCTGCCTGGCAGTAAACCTAGGAGTACAGGCAAAATATCCAAAAGGGGTAGCCTGCCACATCAGTGATAGGTCAAGAAATGTTCCTGGCTGAAGTAATATAGTATCACAAGAGGTTATCCAATATCAGAGAAGTAGACCAAAGACTGGAGTGAAAGAATATGAGAAAGGAGATACATTAAGATGCAAAAAAGCAGAAAGAAGAGATGAGAAAGCGAGCAGAAAGAAAATATAAGCAATGACTAGAGTAGGCAGTCATTAATAGGCAATCATATAGAGAATGAAAAGGTGCTAAATATTTTTTAGAGTGTCTGCCGGTCCCTTTTACCTTTTCTCTTGCTCCCTTCTCCCCACCCCCACGCAAGCCCACAATAAGATTAAGAATCTAGTTGGACAGCTGGGGAAAAGGAAAACATTCTCGTGATCATCTCAGCCTGGCCTCACCACCAGTGTGACTTCTCCTAAGTCAGAGATGTGGTTAAAGTTTATTTTTAAATTACTGTGAAATGAACAAAGAACAAAATGAGAAGTAGTGAGAGTGAGAGATAAAAGAAATAAGCAATTGGAGAAAGACTCAGAATTCAATTTTCGGTGAGTTTTATAGCCAACAATTGTCCTTATTAGTACCATCTGACCTGGTTATAATCCAGCATATCATTATCATGTGTTAGATGGACCAGCATCCTGGCATGGATTCATTGCTAAATGAAGATTATGACAATGATTATCAATATATTCTCTTGACCTAGAAGAAACATAGAGAGGGATGTGTAGAAGGGTGTGTGTGTGCGTGTATATGTGTGTATGTATTGTCTGTGAGCAATTGGAAGCAGAGTACTCAATGAAATGATAATTATAACTAATAAGATTCCAGCCTCTTGCTAAGCAATGACATGTATTCATTGAAAGGATAGAAATACATATATTTAATTTGTGGGAAACTATTTTTATTATGGCTCATTCTAAAATTAGAAATGTGTAATAAGAAATTAGTATTTATATCACTTGAATCAATTCATGGCAATTTCCTCTCAAAATTACCAAATTATTGTGCAACATTAAAATAGATAAATCTTGGATTGCTTTATCTATTCAGTTCCAAGCGAACAACTATCTTATATATGAAACACATGACATTTCAATCTACAAAAATTAAAACCACATTTTCCTTTTCAGTTAGCCTATTTCCTGTGTCAAGTACCACATCAAGTGGAGTTTAATTGTTTTAACTATTAGGGTATTTATGGTCAACAAGAAGTTTCCAAATAAAGACTTCAACAGAAGCTCACAGGAGAAGCTTATTGATAAGTAGCACAGGAATACTGTTTTAGCTAACATCACTTAGACACTATCCATTGCTTGTCTAAATAAAATTAGTTCTGTTGTGATTCGTCATCAATTTAATAATCTTTAAATGTAACTGAATCTATTTCAATGTTAATATAGTAATCAGAATTTAACAATTAACCAAAAGGGTCAAGATTTTTAGCCTAAAATTCCATTACTCTTCCACAAGATATTCATAAAGACATATCCTAAATCTACGCATTTTCGAATTTTGATTTCATAACGTCTTGAGATATTTCAGTCTATTCTATATATTTTCTCATATAATTTTATAGTATTATGATATCCTAGCATTTGAAAAATTAGAAAACTAGGAAAACTATGAACAAATAAATGAGAACTAGCTCACAACTCTTAATTAGAAGCTTCAGAAGACAACTATGAGGGAAAAATCATTAAGAAAAAAAGTAAAGCTCTTGAGAAATTTCCACAGTCCACTGAGAGCAGATGAGGGCTTCTTAAGCACATCTCATTTGCAGCTTCCCACCCCAGGATCCAAGATGGTTCACAACACAGAGAGGAAGAATCTTTTTAGTCAACATAGGAGTCATTGGCCATATTTGTCTCCTAGCGGAATAGCTTTTGTAAATGGGACTTCTAGGCATCAAAGGACAAGAAAAGTGAAGGAGAATGAAAGGAAGTGGACGCACATGATGCCATGTGTCCCATGGGCCTCTCCTGGTGGAATTCTCTGAAGAGTTCGCCTGGGACCTGGGCTACCCACAAACCATCACAGAAGAGCCACACAGGAAAAGAGCTCTAGTAGACCCTAGGATTGGGGGCCCAAGGATTTGTCCATCTGTTCTGTGTAAAGACGGTAGAATGCTATCGCTTCATGCCGTAATAGTTGCATCCATGAGGGAAAGGCCAAGATATCACAGAAGCATTAGTGTTGTTGAGACTCTGATTGCTTTGATAAAAAGATATGCCTTTATATCTTCAAGTGACTGGAGTAGGATTCTTTTTATTTGTGGTGACACGCAATTCTAATGGATCCATAATTGAAGTAAACATGTTGTAATAATTAGCCTGTTCACTCGTGGTGGGGAAGGGTTGGGTTATTTGGAAATATCTCTAATGAATAATGTGGTGGTGTTGATGGGAATGCAAAAATTGTCACCAAATAGCTCTTCTTGGCTCCACTGCCAGAGGCAATATTTTGGCCGAATGAATTATTAAATAACTCCAGTTCCGGGCAGGCCTTCTTACTGGACTCATGTGGCCTTAGACAGCGAGGGCATTTATTATAAGGATGCATGTGCATGGAAACACAAGTGAATCTAACAACCAGGCCTCAGGAAGCACAAGAACTACGTGTTCCAGAGGAATTCCTAGCCAAAGAGTTGAGTAGGCTCTGTTCTCTGGTTCAGACCCCAAAATAATAGGTAATTCTTCTTAAAAGTTTCAGAATTCTAGAGGAAAGTCAAAGGAGCTTCTCAACCATGTTCTTTTTATTTATACTGAGTAGAGTGTTAATTGGGTATTACCCTCATTGGCTTTTCAGGCTTATGTTCGTCAGGTCTCTTTCTTAAATTATTTCAAAAGTCTGAGCAGAACTAGAGATCCCACCCCACTTCCCTTGTAGGAGAGGTGGAGAAAGAGGCCTCTTCACAGCCAAGCTCTGTGAATCTGACCTGGTCACTGCTTTTCCACCTGTGAGGTGATCTGCTTCCTCTTTTATACTTGCCGTGATTGACCGCGATAACACCGAATATAATTTTTCATTTCTTATTGGGGACATTGTTACAAAAGCTTCTTCTTTTCTCTAATAGGAATATCACAACATACCAGGAGCACAGATGTTCTGTAGACATAGACTAGAGTATGAAAACTAAAGTACATCATGCGTCTTTTGTATCCAAGTAGCAGTGGCAGCCCCTTATGGACTTTTACCCGAGTGTTCCAATATTAGCCTGTTGTCAGGCTCTATTTGATTTCACCCGCAGTCACTTCCTCTCCCTCTCTTCTGTCTTCTTCTGCATAATTTATTTGCCATGATTTTTCATGCTGCTACTCAACTTCAGAACTCTTTCTCAGTGTCCTCTTTGCTTTAGCAACCATTTTGGTAGTGGTTATCCTTCCTAAGAGAGGAATGTAATTAGATCAATTCATCTTTTTATGTCAGGCCACACATGTCATAGACTGCTGTTGAGCCTACTGATTGCCAGCCTTTTGTCCAGTGCCCAGCTCTGTTCCATTCAGCTCAGATTGGGGGTGGACGATTGAGTAACATGGTTCATATTGATTAGATTTGATAATTTTGGAAAATGTATTCATATTTCTCATAACTTTTCAGTATTTCTTTCCCTTTTAGGACCTCAAGTTGGAATGTCTTTTAACAAAATGTGAATAAAATGTGACTCGAGTTAGTTGGAGAATGAAAACTTTGGAATTCCTCAGAATATTTTAGCAAAAAAGAATAATTTCAAAATGCTATAGTTAGCCTCCTAATTACATTTTACAACCTGCTAGATTATTTATGGAAATATGGGGACAAAGACAGATATTAAAACCACATAATAACAATTATGATATCATACATCTTACCTGCCGCACAATGCGTGAAGCGTTTTTTCTTACTTTTAATCCTTACAATAACACTGCCAGGTGAATATTATCATCCCGTAAACATGAAGTGATACTGAGGCACAGGGAAGTTACACGTCCCAAGATTTCACAACCAATAGGCACTTTGGAATTAGCATTCGAACTAGGAGGGATATGCAGAAAGTGCTTTCAAGTGGAGACTAATGAAGTGTCACTTGATTCTTTGCTATAAGCTACTTTTTCTGTTTTTACTTAGCAAATTAGACCTTATCAGTGTATTTTACAGTTTGCTAGAATTGGGACATTTTTTTCCTAGAAACGATAATATCAAAATTAAGATATGAATTACCTGGCCTCATGCCACATAGAAAGGGGAATGGGTATTGGATTAGCATCCAAAGAGAAGATACTGTTGGAAATAAAGTATTTCATTCTTTAAGGTCTGTCTAAATGTAGCAAAATTCTACTGCAGAAGTTCACTTTCTGATCCAGAAGTATTTGTCAAGATTTTTAACCAAAATATTTAGACATATTCAGCTACTAGTGACATAAGATGGGACATGGAGGCAACTGTCTGAACCAACATTAAACAGAATTTCAGAATTGGAAGGAACATACGATACAAGTCTGCCTTTGCGCAGTACACATAGTCTCACTAAGTTAGGTACAAATTACATTTTGTGAATCAGAGTGATCTATTTTTCTACTAAAAGTTTGCTTTTACAGGAAACTCTGCAATGGGTCTTTTTAGGAAACTAGAGAACTTCCTTTTTGTAGTCCTTAAATGTTAAATGTTGATGTTCTCCAGATTTTATTACTCAAGATCTTTTTTCAGTTGTTATGTGTTATAAGAAAATCTATAAAGATTCCTCATTTCCTATAGGGCAATCAGATTTCCTGAGATTAGCTATAATGCTTTTCGGAATTTACCTTCCCAGTTGCTTATGTCAGTTACTCACCATTCTTTTTTTCTCTCATTTTACCTACATCTCATTACCCATCTGTGCATACACATGTGCATGCACACACACGAAACCACTCACATCTACAAACTCATATATACACATCAATTTACACACTCACATCCACACACATATTCCTACACACTCACACTCATCTACTCACACCTATCCACCCACATCCCAATCACTCATACACACATCCACACACACACATCCAGTCACATTCACACATACACCGCATTTAACAATTCATATCTACCCACATACATCCACTTATATCATACCATCCACTCACATGTCTCCAAACACACACGTTTATCCACTCATACTCATGTGTATACACGTGTCCATTTACATATACATACACTCACACTGAACTACACACATGCATACACATATTCATAATTCCACCCATATACTAACACCCATCCTCACACACCCACCAACTAATATTGCAAATGATGAGTTCATCTTTTTTATTGCTAAATAATATTCCATTATATGTGGAATATTATTTATCTGTTCATCTGTTGATGGATATCTAGGTTACTTCCCTGTCTTGGCTATTGTTAACAATGCTGCAATGAACATAGGAGTGCATATATCTTTTTGATTTAGTGTTTTTCTTTTCTTCAGATAAATACCTAGAAGTAGAATTGCCAGATCGTATGGCAGTTCTATTTTTAATTTTTTTGAGGAATCTCTATACCATTTTCCATCGAAGATGCACTAATTTACAATCCCACCAACAGGGTACAAGGGTTCCCTTTTCTCCACATCCTAGCCAGTACTTGTTGTTTGTCAATTTATTGATGATAACCATTTTGACAGGTACAAGGTGATATCTCATTGTGGTTTTGATTTGCATTTCCCTGATGATTAGTGATCTTGAGCATCTTTTCATATATCTGTTGGCCATCTTTAGGTCTTTTTGAGAGAAATAACTATTCGGGTCCATTTTTTAATCGGATTGTTTGATTTTTGATGTTGTTGTGTCAGTTTTTTATATATTTTTGGATATTAACCCCTTAATAAATATATTATGGGTGAATATATTCTCCTACTCATTAGCTGTATTTTCATTTTGTCGATGGTTTCTTTTGCTATGAAAAAAATGTTTAGTTTGATATAGTCCCATTTGTTTATTTTTTCTTTTGTTTCCCTTGCCTGAGGAGACATATCAAAACAGACACTGCTAAAAGTGATGTCAAAGCAACTAATTATCAGTACTTGGACAACTCTCCAAGGAATTATGCTGAGAGAGAAAAGCCAACCCCAAAAGGTTATATACTGTATAATTCCATTTACATAACATTTTGAAATGAAAAAACTTTAGAAATGGAGAACAGATTAGTGATTTCTGTAAGTAAGAGATGGGGACTTCGAGGAGGCAATAGGAGAGGGAAGTGGGTACAAAACGGCAAAATGAGTGATCTTTGTGGTGTTGGAACTGTTCAGTGTCTTGACTATAGTGGTGGACATGAACATGGAAGGTAAAACAGTATTGGTCTTAAAATATACACACTATGAGTGCAAGTAAAAATGGATTGTATCAATATCGATATTCTGATTGAGATATACTATAATTTTATGAAGTGTTATCATTAGGAGAAACTTGGCAAGTATACAAGGGATCACAGTATTATTTCTTTGAACTGCACTGTGAATCTACAATAGTCTTGATATAAATCATAATTAAATATAAAATTATATCATTATCAGACCTAAAAATTTGATATTTGTTTTTAATATCTGGGTATCAAAATCCATTTTAAAGGATCATGATGTGATCAAACCAAATGGGATAAAATGCACCTAGGAAAATGTAAACTTTTAATTAGATGCAAATCATCAGTTGCATCAGTGCAGACTGAGGGAGACGTGGCTCAGCAGCAGATCACATGACCACAACTGAGATCTCGGGACATAGTGATAGGCAGACCAGCCATTCACCAGGGCTTTAAGCAACACACTCGAAGTCTGAATTACTGAATGGGTCTTTCTTTGTGAAGAAGCACACAGGAAGGAAATCAGCAAAGGTACTCCATATTGTGGGTGACTGCATCATGTTAATGCAATAATTTCCCTGTGTGTCTCTTCTGCTTATAGAGAATTTCCAAATATGACTCAATTATAGACAAAATACTCAGTCTCACCTCTGTATTAAAATGACATCTACCTCTTTTTTCTGAACACTCTCCAATGTTGTTATGCAATTTTATAGTATATTCCATTTTACTCAGAGATGAGTAACTCAAAGGGTGGTAAGAATTTGAGGTTTATAGTATATTCTATTTTTTCTTTGCTTGTGTTTATTAGTGCATATGAGATAACTAAACAGTAATGACCATGAACTATTGATGCTATTTAATAGGGTTACATAGAAAGTGTCGTGATGCAGCATGTTGGGGGATCCTTTTCATTCTAAACTCTGTAGGGGAGGAAAAGGTTTCTCTACCCTCTTTGGTTTAGTGGCTAGGTCTGTGAAATAAACTGACAGGAGACAGATTAACAAGAGAAGAACAAAAAATTTACTGGAGGTGCATTGCGCATGCACAAGGGAGGACTCAGAGATGAGTAACTCAAAGGGTGGTAAGAATTTGAGGTTTATATAACATCTTAACAAAGAAAATAAATTTATGGAGAAATGACAAGACAAAGGAAAAGGAATTTAGGCTTTTAGGGACAGCAAATTGTGGGAAGGTAAATATATGGGAGAAACTAATAAAAGATGAAAGTTATTTAGTTATGTTGTTAAATAGGTTCCTCTTGGTGCTTGTCTTTGGACCGATAAGAGTCTAGAATTTTCTCCTGGTAAGTAAAGTCTGCCCTTCCTGGTAGAAGAAAGGGAGACACTTTTACCAATGTATGTCCTGCTTTTAGGCAAGTAGAGAGAGGGCAGAGAATTTTTCTTGTATCTGCTTTTTTCTCAATTGCTTTCAGCTCAAAATAATCCTTATACCAAAGTGGCATATTCTGATACCCTACGATTCCAAACAGGAAATAACTCTACAAAATGGAATTGTCTTTCAGCTCCGAATCCAAACTGGAAGTGACCCTTTACACCTAGCAAGGGTTTAAGTATTCACCTCCAATTAGAGGAGGCTGATCACGGTCCTGAGAACACAGTTGAAAGGAGAGAAGGAGAACACTGTCGTGCACTCAGCACTCTCACTAACAAGGAATGTAGTCAGTTAGCCCAAAACAGTGTGCATTTAAGTCAAATTTCTGAAGAAAATAGTCAATGAAGACTCTATCTGATAGAAATATGCAGAAGTCAAAACAAAGAATACAGTCAGAGAGGAAATGGGGAGAACAAGCTCAAAGTGTGGACAGCAAAGATGTATAGACTACTTTGAAGAGAATGAAAAATCTGAGTATTGTTTCCTGAGTCACACTGGTGAAGGGTTCTTACCAGAACTAAACAGAGACACTGGACCCCACTGTATCATATTATGCCAATATTTATGCTTCTGTTACTACATAGTGAATTGTAATTCTCATTCTAGAGGGCTGATTGGGGCATCTCAGCAAGGCTCTTGGAATGGAGTCCTTGCCTCTATCCCATAGTGTTTCCAACGGAATCTAGAGCTGGGTGATCATGAGCTGATTAAGATTCTGGGTGTGGGAAAAACTAGCTGAGCAACATTTTTGCAGAAGGCTACATTCACAACTCTGATCTTTTTCTGTTTGGGTGTTTTAGTTTTCTGTTACTGCTGTAGCAAGATACCACAGCTTGGCTGGCACCTTGTTTTTTGCCTCAGGAGATCCATGGTGGACTTCTGACTTTTAGAACTATAAGATAATGATTAGATTGGGCCCATCACTTCTTATACGGTTTTCTGTAGAATATAATGGGGTTAAAATATAAGCCACACATTTTTAGAGATGAACTGGTTGGCATTGCCTTATCTCAGTGGGTCCTAACATTTTTGGCACCAATGACCAGTGCTCCTATGAGAATCTAACACCTGATGATCTGAGGTGGAGCTGAGGCAGTGATGCTAGCGCTGGGAAGCGGCTGCAAATACGGATGAAGCTTCACCTGCTGCTCACACCTCCGGCTCCGCAGCCTGGTTCCTAACAGGCCACTCATCGGTACCAATCCACAGCCCAAGGGTTGGGTACCCCTGCCTTATCCCTCCAGAGCAGCTACAGGATGCCACATTCTTTACTAATTTCCTAATGGGACTTTGTCCTTACTATATTGGATCCTTCTAGACTTAAAGCGGAGACAGCCGGACAATGGAAACAGTAAAACAAATAGAAACAATACAGAAGATGGGAAAAGAGACTGTTGAAAACACAAGAAAGAGAAAAAGTCAGAATTCACAAAGTTGATTTTAAATTGAATTCTTATAATCAAATATCCCAATGTTTCTGATTCTAGATGTGACCTAAAATACACATGGATCTTCCTTTTGTTTACTAAAGGAAAACAGAATGAAGCGGTTGATACGCTCACCGACTTCTTTGCTATCTGATCGTTATTGGGCATGGGATGGAAGGAGGCTTTCGGTAAATTTTAAACCACAAAAAAATTAAACTATAAGCTTAGTGTGTTTGCAAATAAAGAGCTGTCACCACATTTCATGTTTGGCTTGGGCTCTGGGGACATGGAGATTGAATGACTTCCACCAACGGACTCTTTTTAGCAGTTTTCTCCAGCAGGGGATATCCCTTGTAAGACTCCTGAACAATGAAAGGTTGTAGTATGGAGAATTCTGAACCATCAGAGAGCTCAAACCATCTGGCTTGTGAAAGAGTGCCTTGTTCCTGAGATTCAGAGATGTCAAACAGAATGACAATAGCTCTTCAATGACTTATTTATATAGGAGGATGAGAGGTGTGGGAACAGCAACAAAAAGCCCATGTTTGGGAACAGGCTTCAGCTTGTGGTCCATAAACTCTCAAATCTCCAGAGTCAGGACCAGGAAAATCATGCTGAACACATTAGAAAATAGAGGCGCATTCATTACACACACAGCAGAAACCCAGCCTGCTTCATGGGCTCAGCCCTGTTTTTGACTCTCTTCCCAGGGACTTTCTTCAGAAACAGCTTTAGGTGGAGAGAGAGCATTATTAACAAAAGGTGTTGATGTCTGTAATGAATGGTAATGACGATCAATTTAAGTGTTAGCCAGGCTCTGGGAGGCACCGACCTCCTGGAGGTGGATAGCACTGAGGCACAACTTTGAGGCTGTTGTAGGGTGAGTAGGTGATGTGGTTATAAAGGTTCCTCCAGGATACAGTGAGGCCCATCTTTCATATGCCAATCTATCCTGGCCAAGCCTCTCCCTTCAAGAGCGGCTGTATTCTTCATCGTGTTTGTTTCTACCCGGCTGCGCTAGTCCAGTGACCACACTTCTGATACTACCACTCTGTGGCTTAGAAGTCTGTGCCAAAATATTGCACTGAGTTAGCACTCTGAGACAATAAATTATGAGCATGAAGACAGTGGGAACTCAGTGCAAGCATAATCACATGGGGGCCAGTAAACACATGCCTCTATTTGCAATTTCAAAAAATGGAATATAAATCAGGATTATCTGTAGTTTTCCTCTACTGTTTTTTATCATACTTTAGACACTTGTTGGATGTCAGATATCTCAGATATCTCATTCTAGGTTGAGAAGTTACTATTGTGCTGCTCTTATACATTTTCAGTTCAAACTAATCTATCAGTGGTACTTGACAAAATGGCCAGTTTGATAGAAAGAGTGCACTTGATTCTGTAATCCTTACAAAGAAGCATAATTCTCTTTTGAAGGATTTTCAACCCAAATCTTGAGTTGCTAATAGCTTGTTTATGGTTCTTTTTATTGACAGATTCTTTCTTTGGACACATAAGATATCCAACATCCTTCATCTGGGAAATCAATTAATGGTAAACCAAGGATTGTTGGCTTAAGCAGAAGAGTAGCTCTTATATTAATGGATAACTAATAATTATGGGAATGCCTCCCAAAAGTTCAGATGGTCTCCAAAACACATTTCTTGCACATTTGTGTTTTTCTTTTTCTTTTTTTCTTTTTTCTCCTTTTATCATCTCCCCTGTGGCTGATCTCTAAACACTGTCTGCTTGATTTTTTCTTTTTCCCCCTCTGGAATTAGATGCATCATTTCCTATGACTCCAATAATGTATGAAAATTCTTTCTCAGGTCACTGGTTATTTATTTTCCCCTTGAATATTTTCCTCCCTCCTAAAACCAAGTATTTCAACCTCAGTTTGCTTTCATTAGGAAGTTTCCTTTCTGAATTTTTACCAATACATATGTCATGCTTTTCATAATTATCTCTCATAGAAAAGGCTTCAACAGGATTCCCAAAGTGTGAGAGCTCCTCAAAGTGATTTTTAAATATTTAATTGAGGAGAAAAACTGAGAAAAGGGACATTTTAAAGCAAGGATCACAAATGATCACAAACTCAAATGTCTTTGAGAATCAAGCATGAACTATAAATTAATGGATCAAGGGGCTGATGAGAAACTTTGGAAGAGTGAAGACTGGCTGTCTGACCTATAGACAAAGCCTTTATTCAGTATCAGTTTATGTTGGCTGTTCCCAGTTTGGAGTGTGGTGCTCTGTATGGCCAGATCTTCTACTTTTTCAAAAGAAACTAAAAATTCAGATTTTGTGTGACATCTCCCAATTTTATGATAATGGAAACTAATTCAAACATTTTTAACTCTATGCAGGCCAAAAAGAATATACCTATGAGCCAAATTTGGCTTTGGACCACTGCTTTAAAGTCTTTTTAAAAAGAGCTATTTGGAATAGAACTATGCTTTTGCAATAGAACTATCCCAAATGTCAGAAAATATGGTATGTAGATTTGTTTATCATTCAATGGCCTGACTCTCCCACTTTTTGCCCATTTCTTGAATTTCTATACATTTCTGTGATTATACAGATGCTTTCCGTAACCACTCTAAATTACATGGTCATACCTGTGTGGCATTCATGACTCTTGAGTACTCTATGATTTGGATACTCAATATAGAGTGAAAATTACAGGCTCAATCTAACAATAGCTGTCATCAGTGATATTTTGAGCCTCAACAACGTAAAATATCCTTGCAGAGGCTCTACTTAGAATCATAAAGAGTTCATTTCTCCCATTTTCTGTGTCCATAGCTTTCCTAACACCATGGACTGTTATGCCCATACTGACAGTCCGATTGAATGAAAGTGAAAGAACTTATTTGTTGGTTTAAAATTCTTTACAGTGAAAGAGAGACAAAGAAGAGGAAATTTTTTATTATCTTCAAAATCAGCATGAAAATGCCAATATGGACAACCATATCCCTTTGAAGCTATATGCCTTCAGCTAAAGCGTTTCCATTTTTTACCTTTCATTCACTGCTCCTGTCTTTCTCAAACCAAATCACCTCCAGTTCCCTGTTGTTCTCACCTGGCCTTTTGTGTCCTCACATCAGAATTACTGAGAACTGCTGATGCCATGGCCCATGTGCTACCCAGAAGGGAGTGTGGAGAACCAGTTAGAGTGAGCTGGACCAGCTACCCTCAACACTTCCTGGTCACTACTGATCTATGAATGCCATCACTTCATTTTGACTCTCAATGTGGCAGCGATGGCCTTAGGGCCGGGCAGTCAGTAGCAGAAGAGTGTCAAGTAAAATTAAGGAAAATGTAAATATGCCTGAAATGGCAAGTTTCCCCTTATGATTTAATTCAGTCATAAATGGAAGAGCAACATTTCCTACTTCTTGACACATGGCAGTAGTGTAAAAATTACGAATATATATTTTTCACTGGTCTGAATGAGTTGAGTGTTGAATGTTAAGATAAGCATATATTATTTTCTAAGATGCTATGAAATAATTATTTGCATTTATATTTATTGCAATAATAAGATAATGAACAGCTTGACTATCACAGATTTTTATCATAGTCTGAGGGTAGTTATATCAGTCAGGAGACAGAAACTGTACCAATTATTGAAACGAAGAGAATTTAATGTAAAGATTTGTTAACCAGAAATGAAGTTGTTACCTAGGTAACTAGCAAGATAAAAAGAGAACACTGCTATATAAAGGAAGTGACTACTACCATTCCTAGAGTGAAATATCAAAGGAAAGAGGTTTGAGTTATTAAAAGTTAGAAACTTAGAAGTGCCTTATGGAGCTGAAAATCAGATCTCCAAGGAGAAGGCACAGACTGACTGGCGATGTCTGGTCAGGGAGGAAGAATAAGTCTGGTCTGCAAGTGTTGAAAAACTGTAAACTGGTTTCAGCTGCTGCTACAGGGAAGAACTGCTTCTGCTGGGCTGAAGAGGTGTTGCTGGGGTGATATTCACAGGAACCCCAAGCAGGCAGGAAGCTTTGAAAAAAAAGCAAGTCCTCTCTTCCTCCTCCAACCTCGTGTTTTCCCTTCAGTTTAACACTATTAGCAGAGCCAGCTGGCAAAGCAGAAGTGGGGTACACAGAGTCCCAGTGCCAGCATCACAAAGCTGAACATACAAAAGAGAATTTGGAGTATAGAGACTGTAAGTTAATAACTTGCACAGCAGTGGTGCCTCCTAGCTCTTTCAAATGCTCAAGGAAAAAATAGATTCTTAGTTTCCTGAAGTAAAATATGTCATTCAAATTTGTTCAAAAAAATCTA
>NW_006436298.1:44115307-44120037 GCF_000325575.1 Pteropus alecto
TGTGAATTAATTTTTTAAGAACCATTGGCTCAGTATTTAGAGTTTCAAGTTTTTCGTTTCTGATTTTCAGAAAAAAGTATGTATTAAGTCAATTTTTCCCCTAAACATATACTTCCTCAAAAAAAGTTTTCTCTCATCAAAAAAAAATCCTAAAATTTGAAATATCACTATTAGAATTCATTTTATGCTAAACCAATGACAAATATTAAAATATAACTACCTCAGTTAGTATTAGGTTTTTATGTAAGAATTTTAAAAAGTAGCTAAAATATAAATAGACATTTATTTCTTTTATGCATATAAAGTCCATGGGAGGCACTTATATGGTGGCTCCAACTTTCTCAGGGACTCAAGTCCATTTAGGTCTCTTCTCTGTCCTGTCAAGGTTACATGAATATAATCTGGTCCAATATGGCCACTACAGCTCCAGCCATCACATCCAAGTTCTAAGCATCAGCGTGAAAAAAGGAAAGAGAACCAAGTTATGCCCCTACTTTTCAAGAAGAGTTCTTGTAAGTCCTAGTATTTTACTAGCTACGAAAGAGCCCATAGATTTTAACCGGGAAATCATGTACCCAGCTAAAACTTGATTCCTCCTTAATTTGAGAGATTTGGGCAGAATAACTGTAGGTAGGGGACTAGCTGTCTCTGCCAGACTCTGGAAGGGATATTACTTCATCAATCATTAGCCTTGGTGTGAATAAGTCTATCGGCTCCTTTTTGAAAGTGAGATTTCATAGCTGAGGAAGACTGGAGAGTACATGAGGGTGCTAAGCAGGGGAAAGTAAAGGCTTCTGACCAGGGTGGATAGAAGATATTAAATACAAACAACCTCTATTTTACAATTTTGCTCAGAGCCAATATCAGCCCCAACTCCATCTTTCTTATTTATTCATTTGTCCATTTAAAGAATTTGGATTCTTTACCAACAGGGAAGGGTCATGTATCGCCTATATTTATTTTGTTTCAAAGGACCAAATTAATTTTTTAAAGATTTAATCACTTTGGTTGTGTTCTGTCTCTTCTTTTATAGAGAAACACCTTCTAATGCCAAGATGGTTTCAGATTCCCATGGTTATTATATTCATCTTTGTGAGTTTGTCTCTCCCTTCCGCATGAACCCAAAGGGCATGGAAAAATGGTATCATATTGATAAGTCATGATGTCTTCCAAGACATTCTTTAAATCTCCTATGTGCAAATATAGTCAAAATGAATAATTCAGGCCAATTGGAGTGAACTTTCCTCCATGGATGTTTGGGGTGAAACTAACTGGCTTTGCAAAGTAGTTCTCTTTATAAATCAACAACATTTCTTTACGACGTGTCTGGCTGACAGGCCAATTTCATAAGTAATTTAAGTATATGTATTTAGTACTTTTCAGCGCTTTCGCTTTTAGAACTTACTTACAGGGCAAAGCAGTTGACCATGCCACACCTTGTCAAGATCACCGACAGAAACATAAATTTCTCAGATTCCAAAAATTTTACTCAATTCTAGCTACCTCACCTTTCATATTTTGATGCATTCAATCACAATAAAACAGAAATTTTAGAAGGATATTGGAGGAGGAAAGAGATGGTAGAAAAAGAAAAGATGAAATCAATTTGAAATTTTATCATGTTTAGTGGGTTTGCTGCAGAGAAAATATTTGTAATGCACACATACCTGCATGCATAAACATTCATCCCTAATCAGAATGGTGATGTGACTGCAAACCGAACACCATCTGGCCTCTCGGGGCAGCTTTCCCTTTCACCCTGCACCCGTTATACCACCCCAATTCCCACTGAGCCACCCCCACCCCTGTTAGCAATGTAGATTTTTACTAAGGATGTTAGTGAAATCATGAAAAGAATCCATATTGCTTATTGCACAGAGGAAAACTTCATCTAGAAAACCACTTACATTAAAATAAAATGATCCCTGTCACTTAAGGAAACAATGTTGTCTTCAGTAGCCCCAATCACTCTCCTGCTTTTTCTGTCTCAGAGGTTTCCTCTTCTTCTGTGCCCTCTTCCCCTCCTCCCTTTTGCCTCTTCTCCTAAAGGATAGCAGAGAGGCTGGTGAGGGCTTAGATACCTTCCCGTGGGGCATATGAATCATACATTAGATCAGGGATAAAAACTAAAGGGAAGAAGCTCTACCAGTGGAATTTTAGGCAGAATGAATAATGGAAAGAGCTGAGTATTGGAGCCAAAGAGAGCTGGAGTTGATTCACAGTTCTGTCATTGAGAAACTGGCTGTCTTGGGCAAGTTACCTGTCTTTTCTGAGTCATAGTTTCTTCATTTATAAAATTGAAATAATAATACCTCCCTTGTAATCATTTGAGAATTAACTGAAATCATGTATATAAAAATTAGTACAATATCTGATGCATAGCTGACATTCAATAAATATTAGTTCTCTTACCTTATTACAAAGGAAATGAAGGAAGGAGTTATTGGGACAAGTCGTGGAGCTTTCTCATTATTCTAATCTGCAGGGAATAGTGTGTGTGTGAGTGTGTGTGAGAGAGAGAAGTGGGGAGGAAAGGAGAGAGAGCAAGCAAATTTAGGGGAAGTAAGTTAATTTGATTGCACTGATTCTTCCAATCTGTGTTCTTAACCACTTTTGATGTCTGCAACTTCCTGATATCAAGGAAAATGGGAAACTAGAACAGGACATCCTTGGTGAACAAGAAATCAAAACTAACAGAGCAGGGTGGTTGGAGGGATTATTTCACCCATTTGCTGATAAAATCTAATAAAATAATTTTACCAGATTCCTTGTGATCTCTAGAACCACTTTCTCTTTTAGATGTTGCTGATCAAGTGATACATTTTGTTGCTCTAAGCTTCATTTTCAGTGCTGGCCGCTCTGGGGCCAACACATTCTTTTGTCACATGTGTTAATATCACTGTCTTAGGATCTGTCAAAATGAATAATAACTTTCTTCTCCGTGCCAGACCTGATTTGATAGTCTTAACTGCAGCAATTCAGACCTTTCTCAGCACCAAAATACAGGAACTAGGCACAGATCTCACAGCTGTTTTTGTCCTTTATCAAGACAATGCCCAAACAGTGTTTCAATATTACCAGCACTGCTGTCTTTGCTCTGCCTGAACTCAAGTGTCTGCCATGATCTGCAGGGTCCAGCTCCAATCAGGCACTGCTCCTCCAGTGACTGGGAACGGATGCTTCAGAGCCTCTAATCCAGATCCAGGTCATCCTTCAGGAAATGAAGATGGTCCTAAGGCTTCTGAAAATAATCTTTGTTGAGGTTAGATTGTAGACCCGGGGCAAAAATGACTCATGCTTTCCCCCAAGTTAACTCCTTAGGCTTCTGCCCATAATGAAATCTTATCAGCTTTTTATTTTGGTTTGTTTGGGAAAATCATCGGCCATGTTTTTATAAAAAAAAAAAATTTGAAAGATCAATAAATAGATAATATAGATATATATAAATAGATATACTATATATAGCTACATAAATAAGATAGTGAGCATGATAGCTATAAAAAGCTCATCAAGCAAAGTCTGAGCTTCTTCATCCCAGAGAGGATCCGCAGATATCTCACCAGGAAAGGTAGAGGCCTGGTTTGCATTCTTGGCTTGACAATTATGGCCATGATTTATTAATACTCCAGTCTCATAATAAAGAAAAGTGGATCCTAGATAGGTTATAAGACATTTACTTTCCCTCTGAGGGTTTTCCTGATAATTCTTATAATATTCTCTGTTGAGTTATTCTTCTATGGAGGTTCTTAACCTTGGTCCCATGGACACTGAAGAAGTATGGCATATTACTATATCTCAAGTAAAATATATATAACAACTAAAAATATTTAATAAATTATTTCAATAAAATTAGTTTCACTTGCGATAAGAATTTTATTTTTTGCCTTGAAAATCATTATTATGAGAAGAGCTCCATAGGCTTCAAAGAACTGTCACAGGGATCCATGGCACTAAAACAGCAGTCCCTAACTTTTCGACACCAGGGATGGATCCTCCTGTGAGAATCTAATGCCTGATGATCTGAGGTGGAGCTGAGGCGGTGATGCTAGTGCTGGGGAGTGACTGCAAATACATTGATGAAGCTTTGCTCGCTCGCCCACTGCTCACCTCCTGCTGTACAGCCAGGTTCCTAACAGGCCATGGACCAGTATCGGTTGGGGAACCCTGCACTAAAATATTAAGAATCTCATAAATATTAATCTAATTTTTGTAGTTCTTGGTTTTCTTATGATCTCACCACCATGCCTCTGATGGTTTGTGTCATACAGATGTATGATTTGCTGTAATTGTCGATCTTTCTTTGGGCAGAACACTACTTTCAATATGGTAACAGTGCAATTCATGATAGAAATTTTCTTTAAATTTATTTCAACACTTACCAAACAAATCCTATGTGCTAGTCGCTATGCTAGCCAAAGAAGATACTAGGTCAAAAACAAACAAACAAACAAACAAACAAAACCCACTGTTTCTTATCAACTTACAGTCTAACAAGGGTGTGTGTTTAATAAGTTCTCGCTTTGTGTTTCCCCCACAGATCTCAGAGGCATCTGGGGTTTAATGGGGACTTTCCGGCATTCCAGACTGCTGCTCTGCAGTGAAGCTCTGAGTCACAGTCACTGGGTCTAAGGTGCTGGCCACAATGTGGAATCCCAGGACAGTCACTCTTACTGACCTTCACTCTAAAAAGAAGCCCAGATGAGTCTGGCCTGGAATCAGTGCAAGCACTA
>NW_006436298.1:44120072-44127044 GCF_000325575.1 Pteropus alecto
ACTTCTTCGTTAATGGAAAGAGGAAAGGAGAAAAGGGTTTCCAACAAATTGCCTCCAACTCTCCACCATTCTAAAGAACCCACCTTCCTTATCAACCAAGCTGTTCTATCTAGTCGCACCTATTGTAGCCTTTTGCCAGAAACAGAGCATGTCAGTCCTGGTGAAAAAATAAATACAAACCCTCATAAAAGTAGACCTGGAACTGTGATACTCTCAAAACGGTCCAGTAAGAGAAGTATGTCAGAAAGCCAGCCCAGCCCACCTGTGATCCCATCCCGCAGGCCTGGATTCCGGATATGCTACATCTGTGGCCGAGAATTTGGGTCCCAGTCACTTGCCATTCATGAGCCCCAGTGCTTGGAGAAGTGGCGTATTGAAAACAGCAAGTTGCCCAAGCACCTGAGGCGGCCAGAGCCCTCCAAACCACAGCCTCTTGGTGGCAGTGGGTCCTCCAGTCTTCAGGCAGCGAATGAGGCTGCATTCCAGAGTTCTCAGGCTCAGCTGCTGCCCTGTGAATCTTGTGGCCGCACATTCTTGCCAGATCGTCTTCTTGTTCACCAGAGAAGCTGCAAGCCGAAGGGTGAGAGGCCCAGAGCACCAAATCCCAACAGTTCTGATGATCTTACTGGTCTTAAGAAAGCTTCTGGTGGTGTCCCAGTGCGACCAAGGACTCTCATCTGCTACATTTGCAGTAGGGAATTTGGCACCCTCTCCCTTCCTATTCATGAGCCCAAATGCCTGGAAAAATGGAAAATAAAAAATGACCAGCTCCCCAAAGAGCTCCGCCAGCCACTCCCACAGAAGCCTCAGTCTCTTCCAGCTGTGCAGTCCAACCAAGAGGGGCCAAGTCAAGCTCAGCTTGTGCCCTGCCCAAACTGTAACCTGACTTTTGCCCCCGACCACCTTCTGATACACCAGAGAAGTTGTAAACCACAACCAAATAGGCCACAAGTTCATCATTTGACTTTAGGGAGTAAAGGTGGCCTGAAAGAGTCCACCGATTCCAAGCAGCAAAGGAACGATGCAGTGCCCACTGTGACTGATAAGGTAACTCACACCCCATGAAATTCCCTGGGTGGCCCCAGGAGCACATTCTGCCTCCAGGGAATGAGAGGAAACTGTCCCCAGAATCAACCGTCTCAATGCTTAGGATGGTTTCTTTCAATGCCTTATTTCCACCTCAATGCAGCCTGTCCAAGTTGACCCCCTGTTGGACTCGAGGGCTTATATTTCTATTGGTAAAGTAGACATCCTTGCCTGGTGGGTTCACAGTCTTCTTCCATTCTGCTGCCTAAAAGAAAGGAAGATGAAAGTCTTTCTTCCCTGATTCCTCAAACCAATAATCCTTGGGAGAGACTGTTACTTGAAAATGAGTCATTAATGCTATGTCTACATTACAGAGCTATAATTCCCGTTCCAACAGCCAATATTTATTACCAGTTTATTTTAGTCATCTACCTTAGGAATTCATTTTTGGCAATGCTGGGTTATGCTGAGTTTATCTTACTAAAATAGAATCTGTGTCAAAAACCCCAAATGACTTTAACAATAATTAAACACTGCAGCACTTGCAGAAATAGACATGCTCTGCAACACGTTGTCTTTTGACACTTACGTGACCGTAGTAAGTGGAGAGTTAACCCCCATGGACACCAAAGCAACTGCGCATGTGTTCATGGTTCTGGGAAGTGCTGAATTCCCACTACTGCTCTGCATCTTGTGTTTGGTTGGGCACCACGCCCTGGCCACCCACTTGGGCAATTATAAATAAGCATGATCCCGGGGTCCCCAACCTGTATGGCGAAGTGTTGTTGGACATTTATCTGAAGTTTCGCCATCCACCAGGATTGGGGAAGGATGCTTATTGAAGATGGCTACCTACAAGACAGGGCATGGTCCACGGACTTTGTCCTACCATTAAGCCAGGGGAGTGGATGTGCTGCTATCCTGTATCACATCTTACAGAATGTCAAATCATGAGAAATAAGAAGTGATCAAAGTCTTTTTTTCTATGGCTCGCTACTTGAAACACCCCACCTGCAGAGTTCTTTAAAGAGACCGTTTTGGGGAAACTAAGGTTACTCAAGCTATTATAAAGGATTAAACCAGAGGGAGTAGAGGGCGAGCATCCTCTATTTTTAACCCAATTTTTCTTCCTTACTTTTTTCAATGCATTATTTTGTCAAAGTCTTGTACTTTCCCCTAACTTCCATTTTTAAAATAAAATGATTATAGACGTGCTGGGTTACGAGATTCCAGGACAATGATCCTAGAGCCGAAGAGTCAGACTAACAGAAGCTGGGTGTTTTCCGATGAATACTGAAGAAGGAATGGCTGGTTTCTTCGCTGAACGAAAACCCGAACTTAAGTGTGGCATGGCCTGCAGGCTGGTCTCATAAACATGATCTGTTTTTCCCATCTTCTGGCTATTGCTTTCCTTCCAAAATGTGTGAGGTCTGCATTCAAAGAGCAGAAGGATCCGTGTCTCAGGGTCACAACCAGAAACTGTTAGTGTATGACTTGCAGCCCTGTTTCCTGATTGTATGCATTTACTTCAAATGTTGTCATTACAGATCTTGAGATAGGGAAAAGTGTGGTCAGGATTCTTGGGCTTGTTGTTGTAACACATACTTTGTGCTCCCAAGAGTAGAGCCAACAGGCTGAGCACAGCATGTTCTCACTCAGTCACGACTGCTAAAAGAGGCTGGCCTGGGCCCACGGCTTCACAAGAAGACATCTCCTGACTCACCCCGTCGTCTGGAGGGGAGGATGTCAGGAGAGGCCAGTGATACCCTTGATGACTTGTGCATTTAGATCAGAGTAAGGGGATTTCATCAGAACAAGGGCAACTAGAGGGCATGGCCATGTCAGAGCACATCCAACCCTGCTCCCACATCTGAAAAGGCACGTGTCAGTGAGAAACTGGCACTTACTGCTGTCAGTCGTGTGCTGGTCCGTTTGAGGACCACGCAGGCTTTAGTGGAGGGCATAGAAAGGTCATCTCACTTAGGGATTCTTTAGTTGCTAGATTTAATGTGAGCTTGGCTTAATTACAATGGAGAAATCTCCTAAGCTGCAGAGAGGCATAAGATTCTTGAAGCAATGGACTTTATTCTTTCACTAAAAAAGACATTTGCCATGCCATAGTGCTTTCAGCAGATAGCCTCTCCTGGGTACAGCAGTTTTTCTTTTGGTTATGATCTGATCCTGTCTATTGCTGTTTTTCTTTCTTTGTATCATTTAAAAATTAGATAGTGCAGTGAATCATACGTTTTCCATAAAGAGCGCTGCCCTATGCATTATTAGATTTCAGAATTTCATCTGTCTGTGACGGCTGACTTTTGGCTGACTACGATGCACATGCATTCTTTTTAAAGTTCAGATGTTTGCTTCATTTCTTCTCTTGTCAGTTACAACAATTTCCCTCTAGAATCTTTGCTCTGACTTCAGATTAGAATCAGCAGTCTTGCCTCATGTTCTCAGGGGGCTCAGTCTTGTTGTGAATTAAGGTGAAGAAAAATTTTCAGAACCATGATCATAGTACTTGGAAAACAATTCACTCCAGTCGGGCAGCAATGACTGTTTTGCTGGCAGAGTGAATTACCCTCTGCTCGGAATGTTCTTCCAACATAGATTGGCTCAGTTCTCTTATGACACAGATGCTCTGTCACCTTTCAATCAAATCTAAACACAAACAAATGCCACTAAGGCAAATTCTCCTCCAAGACCTCGGCGGGCACCTTGCTTTGGCTCTGTCTGCCCTCTAACCACTGTACAGGCTTAAATCGTCCCATTACTTCTCATCCAAAACATAGGGCTGAATTCGCTTCTGATCTCACAGGGAAATCGTGAAGGATGCTAAGCAGTACTTAAACAGGAATAAAGCCCTCAGTGTGTATTTTTATTTAGAAGGTGTGACTGCCCTGGGCTTTGTGGCTCTCCCATTATATGATGTCACCATCGGCATTGAACTCCCTTTCTTTCCTCAAAAAGAAGGAAAGCCTGAATAAGCAACATCTAATTTAGCAAGGTTTTAATAGTGGTACTAATTTCGGGTGAAATTTTGATGCATAATATGGAAACCATAGATAATAATTTTGAATTATAATATTTATTTAGTGAGATCTTTTGATGTCTTATAAGTATTTTCCTAAGTGATGCTGAAGAATATAGTAACAGAGGTCGTTATTGCTCCTTGTTTTAATATGCGTGAATAAATTTTAATATTTGCATTAAATATTTGGGAAAATATTGCCCTTTTCTAGAAGCCATTAGTATTTCATTATTTGGATTTAGCTCCTTTCCAGCTAATTGGAACACAGATTGACAGAATTAATTAAATGTAACTACAAACCAAAATGAATCTTTTGTCTAGCTATCTTTTATTAGTTAGATAATGCTTGGAGTTATTTTCTCAGGATTTTGCTTGTAGCATGTGAAAACAGTGTTCCTAAAATTTCTTTACTTTATTACAAGGTAGGCAATATTTTCCTTTAGGAAAGCTATCTTTTCTATAAATGATTGTCTCTCTGAATGTGAGTTTAAGCTACCTTTGACATCCTAGGTGCTCAGGTTTGAGCTAAAAAGAATCCCATCACATATCTCTTTAGCATCTGGTGCTGCCATCTGGTGTTTTCTTTTAAAGTAATTTCTTCTACACTATCAAAAACATTGTTACCTTTCTCTTTGTGTTACCTCCAAATATATTTGAGAAGGTACCCTGATAATACAAACTCTAGTTACTTAGGGCTACAGTTATATATTAAGTTTAATGTTATAAATTCTGTTCCATGGCTAAATATCTCATGCTCTAAAGACAAAACTCTTAATAGGAAGGTCACAATCGGAAAGACTCAGTGGGACAGGATGGATGTTCTCACGTTGTCAAATGTTTGTGTGTGCGTGTGTACCTATTGGTTAAGAAGTATTTGGAGTTTATTAGAAGGCATAAAAGAAAAGTAACTTTTATTACGTACCATTATGATCAGCACTTTATATTATCTCATTTTAATCTTGATAATATTACTATAAGACATATTATTTTTCTCACTTTCCATATAGAAATTTAGGCAGCTAGTCAGACATGAGCAACAGAGGAACAAAGGAATGGAAGCCCAGTCCAGAGACAGCCCAAAGAACACCCCATTTGTAGTTAAAGAATCCTTCCTGCCTCCCCAGAGAGAAAGGACAGATGGGCCATAATCTATAGTTGGTTTAATCCGGCCACAGACGCTTGCATAGAAAGCACTACCCTAACATGCCCGCAACCTCAGCCTCATTATACAATCATTATAATACCATGTTTATGCCAGGAAGTTCATGAATCCAATTACAACAGACTGAATTCTGGGTAAGTACATGTTCACTAGGCAGAGTTATATAGCAGCCAAGTGTCAATCAAAATGACCTCATATGCCAATCACCTAGGAATGCCTTTGTAACCACCCACCTTGGCCCAAATATAATACAGACCTTCCCACTTCTATGTTGTTACAGTTTCCTTGGCTGAAAACCTGCCCCTCCCTTGGGGCATACTCTGTCTTTTATTTCTTTTATCTTTTCACCTCCCAAATTCCACAGGACTACAGCCTTTCTTAGCATGGCCTGTCTCCTTCTAAAATGTACGTTCAATAAATCTTTCTTTTTCTAAATCTCACTACCTGTAATAATTTGCCATGTCAGTGGAGAAGAACTGAGGGGAAATGCTAAGTGCACTTCTGAGTCGTTACCTCCCACCCCCATGCCGCTGGGGTGACACCTGAGTTCAAGTCGCCCCTGAGCTGTAATGAAAAGACTAAGGTTAAGCAACTTCCCCAAAGTCACACATCAGTTCTGGTAGTGGATATCAGAGCCAGATCCATCTAATTCCAAAGGTCCATATCTTTTCACGTCACTAAGAGAGAGGCATATGTGTGATACAAAAAGCCATACTGTGAGTGTTAAGTAGGAAAAAGAGGATAGAAGTTTGTTGGTTGTTAGGCATTGGCTAAGTACTAAATACAGAGTTATAATAAAGATAGATACAATCCTTGATCTCATGAAGACTTATGAAGGAAGTGACATGAAATCAATATAAAAATGAAATAAATATAAAATTTCAAGTTCTGATATGACAGTGTCTGTGGTTAGGAGTGGACATTCAGGATCTTAGAGAAAACTTCTGGGAGGAAGTGACATTTCAGCTGAGACAAAGCATTAGCCAAGAGTCAAGATGCGGGGGGAAGGCAACGGCAGGAGTTGGAGACATTCTAGCCAAAGGTAGCATGTGTGAAGGCCTCAAGGTAAGAAAGGTCGTAAAACGGAACTAAGAAGTCCACATGTGGTCAGAGCCTAATGAACGATGGGGCAGGAACACAAAATAAAGCTGCAGAAACAGCACAGTTCTCTTTAGCTGCTCTGTGGACACAGGAACATGAGTTGTTTGGCTACTTCAGGAATTCAGGTGAGAGCTGATGATGACTTAGCCTAGGGTGTTGGTAACAGAGATGAGGATAAGGTATAAAGAGCAGAACTTGGTGATAGGAAGGACGTGGAGTGGTGAGGGAGGGGGTCAAGGACGATTCTCAGATTTCTAGTTTTGAGCAACTGCACTAGTTGTGCTGTTTTCTAAGATGGGGAAGACTTGAGAAAGGGTATGCTCTTGAGTGTTAAGATGAATAGTTCCATTCTGGGCACATCAAATTCAAAATGCTTATATCTAAATGGGTAAGTCAAGCTGAATATATAGATCTGGGTCTCACAAGAGAAGACTGGGCTGGGACATACATTTGTGCAGTATTAACATACATTCAAAGTCGTCAGAATTAGTATAGGGTTATAAAATAGACCCAGGGCTGGCCTAACCCCTATGTTTAGGGGTTAGAGGAGAAGGAACTGGAGATTGAGTGCCCAGAGACCCTAGCGAAATGACCAGAGAGTATGGTGCCATGAACACAGATCAGAGGAAATGTCAAGAATAAAGGTGTGAAAAAC
>NW_006436298.1:44127056-44131872 GCF_000325575.1 Pteropus alecto
GAGAGGTTGAGTAGGATGAGGGCTGAAAAATATCTATTTTACTTGGCAGTGTGGATTTAGTCTGATAACCTTGGAAAGAACACATTCGGTGTAGTAGTAGGGGTTGCGGAGTGTATAGATGATAAAGATAGGATGTGTTTCTAGAAGTCTAACTTTGAAGACTAGGAGAAAAATAATGGGTAGGCTAGAAATAGAAATAATGTGTTAAGAGGGGTCTCTTTAAAAGATGGATTATATTTGAATGTTTAGGATTGTGATCCAGTAGGAAGAGGGAGGTTGAAGAAGCAGGGAGATGACAAGGGCAAGTGTAAATCCTGAAGGAGAAATAGGCACCAGGGGGTGGGATGCTGGCCCCATGTTCAGAGGGTGAGGCTTAATAGGAGGGGGCACTTCTCTGTTTCTGGAAGAAATTGAATGCAGTCAAAGACAAGTTCGTAGGTGCTAATGGGAAGATGAAGGAGCTACAGTCCGTTAGCTTATATCTTTTATCTTCTCAATAAAACACCAGGCAAGCTTATTAAGCCTATCACATGAGAAAGAGAGAGAAAAGGTTAATTTTAAGAGTCTGCTTAGCCCTTTGTCTCTTCATGCTTTCAGTTAAACTGTGTTCCTAAAATCAAGATGAAGGCTCCTAGAACCCTTTGCCTTCATAATTCCCAAACACAAGAATGACTTGATACTCTTTTCGAGGTGGTAAGTAAAACTTCTAGTGAGATCCTTCTGCGGATTCCTAGCCTTATAATCATCTTGAGTGGCCTTAGTTGACCTCCTCAGCAGCTCTGCTGATGTCATGGAAACCAGCCTCGACCTCACAAACTGCCCCCTGATGATGCTGGCAGCTGGGCCACTAATGTTCAACTCCATGTGCCACTTATCTTGGTGCCAACCATGCCTGCACATCAGGGCAGAATTCTAGGATCCCACAGCTTCCAGGTGTACCAAGCACAACTTTAAGGTAACAGGACCAGTTCTCTTCTGCTCTGTTGATTCTAGAGGCCAAGCCAAAGGAATCTCCGTGTGTATATATTGCATGTGTGGAATAAGTGTGTGCTGAAGGTCTGGGGAGTTAAAAATTTTAGAGCAGTAATATCACCATTGAAATTGGTGTACAGCCTCCTAATATAAAAAAATTTAAAGGATGATACTTATCTATGCAAGTTACAATCTAACAATTATTTTTAAAAATCGGCCTCGAATTATAATTATATGTCACATATCTGTGGTGGGGGAGATCATAATAGATATAGCTACCTCTCCCAGAGCCCAGAGACCAAAGCAAAAATCGGTGGTCATTGCATTGGTGCTCCAATGTGTGACTTTCCGCTTCTCGAAAAGGAAAAATACTGATTGTAGCTTCTGTGAAAGGAGACAATCACGTATTATAAATTCAAATATTTTTCAAGGCTAAAATGAACGAAACTACAATATGTCCAACTCTCAAAGAATTAATCTAGCTTAAATGATTTTATGTCTTCATAAGCCTGTTTCTCCCCGTCACTCCCATTTCCCTGCTTCCAGCCCCAAACATATTCTGTATTTTCTAGTGATAGATGCTTAGTAAATCTTTGTTTCTTGACCAAATGAACATTCACAGTTCTTAGAAATCTGAATCCCAAGGTCAGCAACTAAAATCTCTTCCAAAGTTCTTAAAACTTCACCAAAGGTAGAGTAATGCAAACTGGAAGGAATTCCTATTGAAACAGAGGTGATTGTCCTATGAATAAAATCTCGCTGCTGAATTTTAGATACAAGTTTATCTTAATGACCAAGTGGAACATTGAGAGTGTTCGACTTAGGGTACCATCTCTTGCTCTCCATTTATATTATGTAATTCACCTCCCTCTTTCAAATATTACCTCTGTGAAGCCATATTATATAAATAAATGTCTTATTAATTAAAGAAGGGCCTAATAAATTCAGTAACTCATGAAGTTTCCAATATTCCTGCTCCAAGTTCCAGTTCTGATGCCATGATCCTGTCATTTAAAGTCCTCAAGAAGCTCTCACATCCCAGGCTACTTTTGTTAAACAGAGAAGGTAAAAACATAAAAGTTATCACAGGTCTGAACCTAAAGCTTTATGAAATCAGAGGCAGAGGGATAATCAGGCAAAGGATAGGGAGGCACTGGGGTCAAGAACTTTGATTAGAAAAAGAAAACTGCCTTCTAAGGTTAGAATACCTCCTGGCCTATCCAAGGTGACATCTTTCTTCTCTTGATTAGAAAACTTCTAAATTGTAGACAAAGCAGGTCAGGTAACGCCTGTGCTTTCCTTTTTTCTCTCTAACTGTAGTGGCTGGAAAAAATGAGTGGCTGCCTCAACATGTGGGTTTTTCTATCTTGCCCCCAATGCTCCCTAGTTACTTGGTTTTGCTCTGTGACCTGGTAGCCATCTGACCACAAGGGTCAGGCGTGATGCCAGACAGAGAAGCACAGGGACATCCTCTCTTCATGTCCTTCACCAGGGACACCAGGGACATCTTCTCTTCATGTCCTTCAAGAATGTCATTCTTACAAGAATTTGCAAAGAGATTTAATCAAACACTTTACCTTCCAATCAATACCCTTCTAAAAAAGGAATCAGAAAAAAAAAAAAAACAGTTTTATCTCAAATGAGAAAAGAAAAAAAAAATTTTCAGCTAAGCTACTATTCCTTTCAGAAACAGAATCTTATTTGGAATTTGTTCTTTGACTTATGTTTTTCAGCCCTGTATCTCAGAATATGCAATTAAACAATTAATATGCCAAGCATATATTTAAAATACCAATAGTTTATTTTAAAATTCAGATACATGAAGGTACTTGAATATTAACAGCATTTCCAAGTAAATGTCCAAGTCTTTCTTATAGTTAAAATGAGCAAAACAAAACTCCAAATTATAGGTAACAGTCTCTCTAATAGTTGGCCAATAAGTTGGATTGGAAAAATTCTTTTACATGGCATCCAGTGATTTCCAAAAACAATTTCATTTCAAACAATGATCCTTCCAGATGTGACATTTGGGTAGAATTGTTTGAAAACACAAGAAGTAAATGTGAAATACCAGTGGTTTCTAGACAATCAAACTTTGTAATTGTTGAGGTTTGAGACTGAACTATGCAGTTACTCTTATATATTAAAATGCTATTTATGCTTTGCATGTGTAGGACATGCCTGGGGGTGGGGATTTAATGATACACATTCAGTCTCAGTCAAGATTGCTGAAAGTGTGCTTCAAATGACCACAGGCAAAATTCTGATTTTGGGAAATGAGTTTTTTGTGACCTAGCCCATAATCTAATCTCCTTTTTCTTTCAGCACCTTCTCTACTCTCCCTGCCCCTACCAACCCCTACCCCCTGATATTCTTGGAAGGGAGTTGGGAAAATCTGATAAATTCTTTCATAGAAAAATCTCTCATAGGACTATTTGCATTTTGAAAATGGATTAGGGAGAGGGCGGTGTTTAACCCAAAGACTGAACTTTTGAGGTAATGGAGAGACCAGAAGTAAGAATTTTTCTGATTTCTCTCAAATCCCACGCAGTGGCTGACTGTGTGGACACATAAGGCAGAGCATGGTACTCTGCTGATGACCTTAACCCTCCATTTCTAGAAGCAGCTGGAATGAGATCTGGAATCAGATAATAGATGTTCAATGAAAGCACAGGTCTTTGAGCAAATTATTTTACTGCCCCCAGCCTCATTTCCCCACTGTGAGAGGCTGAAATGAAAGAATGCCTACAAATGAAGGACCTGGGATGGTGCCTGACAAATTATTACTTGTCAGCTCTTTCCTGCTCCCTTTATAGCGGCAGTGCCTGTAGACCCACTGTCTGGTTCGCCACTTGTTAATTGCTCCGTGCCTCAGTTTCCTGGTTTGTGAAGTGGTGGAGGTATTGAGTCTTGATTAGAGGATTATTATGAGAATGATTAAGTGCTTATTAGTCTAGGGCTTAGAAAGTACTTAGAAAGTGCTCAGTAAGTGTTAGCTGCTATTTGGTCATTTTCAATATTGCAGTATTCACAAGGATTTCTGAAAGAGGTTTTACTCTTTTTTCCTCAAGTATGGGGAGAAAAACTTTCTTATTTCTCCATCCAAACTTTCTGCATTCTATGATATGCCTTGCACACTTACCACAGACATTTCAATTATTTGGCCTAATGGAAGGGATCAGGACTGTGGAAAATCTAAAACAGCAGCTAAGGCCCAAATTCTTTGTTTAATTTTGTCGTACAGAAAGAGGAATACTGTCAATGGAATGACACCCATTCTGGCAGCTGCACAGTCACATAAACAGGATTGACCCTGTTTTTGACAGCCTGGGATCCAGTTGGGAGTGAGGGCAGCAAAAACTCCAGCAAGTAAATCACTCGAGAATTAAGCATGGTTACTAAGTGCATGTGATCTTGGAAATCATTCTCATTCCTTAAATTAGGCACTTCTGCTGCCTACGTAGAGGCTCCAAGCCACCTATCAAGTTCTGTTATAATTGCCTAAGTGCCTAAATTCAAAAAGAATGGGGAATTTTCAGTGTGACAATCTCTAATGTATCACTATATACTTTTTTTCTAGAATACCTCCCCTACTACCTGACAAGATATTTTAATTCCAGTCAGAGATTCAGTCCTTTGACTCAAAGCACTGACTCGATAGGAAGTCCCAGCTAAAATGCAAAGATTCTCTGAATAGGTAACAAACCCTTTTAGCCACTGGCACTTTCATTCAAATTAACCATAAGTTTAGCTCACTCCTAAGAAATGAGCTAAATACCTTTTATTGGGGAGATGAATGGGGAGAAGGAGTAAGAAAATAGGCTGCTCGGGGTCACAAGCTCAG
>NW_006436298.1:44132010-44211478 GCF_000325575.1 Pteropus alecto
CTGCATATTGGGCAATAGAGGGTGATGGAGTCTGTGGTTTCTTGGAGAGTAAGTCTCACCTAAAGATATTCACATTTAAAGCTTTTAAGAACCTTGTGCTGGTCGAGGGAAACATGCCTGTCTGTTAGCTGAATTGGTTGTTGGTCCATCAGTTTGCAATCTAAGATCCAGTGTACAAGGCAGAGGGGGAGCGGGGGTTGTTCTGGAGGGCAGCCTGGCTGAGATGCTGTAAAGAGGGCAGCCTGGGTCATGAAGGACCCATGAAGGGAACCACATAGTTGTATGATGGTCGTATGCAGCAGCCACTGCACACATCCTTTATGCCTAAACACAGGGTAGCTCGCCCCAGCTGCAAACCACCATTTGGATCACCCGTGGAAGTCTGCAGAACAACGAGGCCATTCTTGTGGAGCAGACATCTGTAAGCCAAACCTTCTAAGAATTTTATAGGGCCACAAAACGTCCAGCATCCTAGAGAGGTTCCACATCTGGAGAGTAGTTTTCAAAACTAATCAGTCTGAGTTCAAACATACCAATGGGCAGAAAAGTCAAGAAAATGCTTCCTGCACTCAGCGAGTCCCTTTCTCACTCTGCCCGTTTCTTGACAAGTTTCAGGGGGCTCTGTGTGTGCCAAACGAGGATCTGTCGACCTGACTTGTTGCCCCAGAGAAAATGCTGAGGAAAAAGTAAAAAACGTTTCTCAAATAAAGATGGTGAGTTAGGTATGATCATTCCCACGATTAGGGCCAGTTCCCAGTTTGAACCCAGCACAGTGCCTGGCACATTGCCTGTAACCAGAAAATTCTTTCTGAGCAAACAGCATCTGGGCTACAATTGTCCTGACAGACAGCCCTTCCTCCAGATGCATTTCTAGTTAACTCAATTCTCATCTCTCAAATCACTCTCAGCTGTTTTTAGCAGATGTCTCTGGTATCTTTCTGCTCACCATGCAACTTGAGTATCAATATTGAGAATCCCATTGCTTTATTGGCTTTTGTGAAGTTGAAAAATATCTGATAAAACCCAGATATTTACAGAATGGCCATACCGTGATCATTACCAGTCATGCTCCATCTGAGAAACAAAATACCATTAGTACACTGGGTCAGCTCTAGGTCGAGTCCTAAGACAAGGTAAGGATTGTCATGTGTGTCTGTCCTATGGCCGCCATTTTCAAATTTTGCATCTTGTGACTTGTGTCATTCCAGATTAATAACCACAACCAGATAGTTTGAAAGTGTGTTAAGGTGGAGTACCTTTTTTTAATTTACTCAGAATCATGGTTCCATTTCAGGATGCTTTCTCACCTCGGGGCTCCTTGTCTTCTGTTTGACTCTTAAGTGAATAAATGTCCCCAAACAAACACAAGACATATGGCTGTTTTGATACAGGGATCGGTATGATACAACCTAAAAAAAATAAAGACCATTAAACTTTCTGTAGTTTTGTTTGTTTCCAAGTAGTTCGTGAAACATGTTCCTTGGAGGAAAGAGCCAGGTATTTCATTTGCATACATATTTGGTAATAAAAAAGGCATCTTTTACATTTTGATATAGTTGCTTGGGCACAGCCCACTAATCTGGCTTCCTCAAAAAGAACAGGTCAACTGCTCTATGACAGCAAATAAACCTAGCCAACTACTGCCTTCCGATAAGTGAACGCGGAAGGCTTCCTCTCCTCCTTGGCAGTAGCAGACAGGTAATTGTACTTGTGACCTTCTAGAGCCAAAGCTCTCTGCTCTTTCTTCCTGAGCAGAATGAGCCTAAAGATGATAATTTTATGCTAGAGAGAGGTCAAAGCCAAAGCCAAAGAAAGTGTAAAGGAATGAATAGTTTGAAGCAGAGTGAGCCTTTGGTATTGCTGAAATCAGCTGAGGAAAGTGACCGACTGAACTTTTATGTCTTTTATGCACTCAACTCACTCACTCACATACTAAAGGAACATGAAGCTCCTCTTACCGAAAGATGAGAAGCTGGTGTCAGTTATGGCTCCAGCAGAACAGATGCCATGCACACAGGTATAGAAGAATAGACCTGCTTTTAAGCTATCCATCTCTGCTTCAGGGCTCAGGCCCAAGCAGTCTAGACTTGGACTTTCTGGATGAAATTGTATGTGAATGGCATGGCTGCCCAGTGTACTTTTCTCTGGCAAAAATTTTAATGGCCAAGGGTTTTCTATTTTTCTTTAGTTCTTTTTCTTATTTCGGTTTTCTTCTATGATTTTTTTTTTCAACTGGAGATTTCCTTGGGAGATAAAGACTTAAGAATCTAGATCACTTAAAAATATTCTCTAGTTCCTTGCAAAAGTCACTCTAAAATACATTATTCGATTTTGGAATTTCATCTGACAATGTGTCCTACAGACTGAACTGAATGCATTACATGGGCGTGGCAATGAGAAAGTACTCCGCTAAACTAGGTCTGCTTGAGTGGTTTTTAATCTACTTTATTAAGGAATAGTATACAAACAGTAAACTGCATGCATTAAACACATGCGATTCAAAGAGTTTTGACAGTTTTATATACCTGTCATATCACCAGCATAATCAAGATACAGAACATTTCATCACCCTCAGATCTTCTTTATCCTCTTTATTCTTCCTTCCACCTCCATTTTCCAGGCAACTACTGATTTCATTTTTTAATCATTACAGCTTAGTTTGGATTTTATATAAATGGAATCGGGCCGTAATTTACTCTCTTGTGTCTGGCTTCTTTCAGCGTAATAATTCTGGGTCTTATCCATGTTCCTGCAAGTAGCAGCAGTGCTTTTTTCACTGCTGAGTAATAGTCCATTGAATGGCAGTATCGCACTTTATTCACAGATGTTTCCAGTTGCATTAGTGTGGTTATTATCACTTGAGAGTTCTTCAGTCTATTTCTGTGCAGGCAGAACCGGTTTATAGTTCTTCAATATGGAAGAAGCAAGATGTTTTAGTGAATGAAAATCATAAATTGCTCCCAGGCTCATTTCTTGATCTGATTAAGTCCTCATTCATGAGCTGAGGTCTCAACAAGATCAAGACACTTTTCATTCCTTTTTTCACTGCCTTCTCTCTGCCTGACTCCTACAACACGATGCCTTAATGGGATCGATGCAGCTCTGTTGGCATAGAAAGTACATGCTTCTAATACTGTCTGCCAAATCCCTACCCAGCTACCGAAGCATGGCTAGCTTCTAATGACAGGCATATGGAGTCTGGGGTTAGGACCAAGGTAGGAAGGTAGGAGGACACATGGAAAAGATGCCAGCATTGACAGTGTTCTCAAAGTCTGACAACTCATGTTTCAGTCCTGTATTGAACAGACTGATCCTCACTTTTAGAATTCCTCTAGTCAGTCTCTTCACTATGGACTTTACAGCTTTCATGTTAAGATGAGACAGTGCTATTAAACGGTTGTTAAACAGATCACGTTGTTTGCTCGAGGGAGTTTTCCCCTCATCAGTACAGTTTTACTCAGTCAATAAATCCACTTCGAATATCTCCCACTCTACTGGCTTCTGGTCAAAACTCTTCCCTTTCTTTCTCCTTCAGGCTCCTATGGCACTCTGTCTCCCTATCATGGCACTTATAAAGTTTGCCTTCTAATTTAATTAGTAGTTTATATGCTCATCTTTATTACTAGGGAAAGGTAAGTACTGGGGTTGGAGGTCCACATAACTTCCAATGTGATAAAGGTGCTATATTTAATTTAAATACTTGTTGTTGGAAGGAACAGATAATAAAGTTATGGAGGCAGCAAAGTTGAAGACTGGCCTCTAGCGTGGGGAATGGTGTTGAGTTTGGTCTGGCTAGCAGACTTGTTTCATGGGGCTAAGGTCAGGCATGAATGAAGTCAGTATAAACTATTTGACCTTTATTCTGTAGCCATGGAGAACCACAGAAATTCCTGATATCACGTCAGACAGGCCACGTTTGCACAAACCATAGTCAAGTGCAGAAGAGGATGGGGCAGATGGGAGACTGAAAATTTATGGTGATTTGTCAGTACAGCTACAATGGGCAACCCCTAACCCAAGGGATAGTTCAATCCAGCCATCCCCCAAATTGTCTTTTGGTTGCTACTTTCGACACAAAACGACTAATACCATATGGTCTTATTTAGTTATTTGTGAATTCGTTTTTTGACTAATGCAATTGAGCCAAGAAAACAAGCCTGAACAAAATTAAAATATCTAGAAGAGCTATATTTAGATTATCTTATGGTAGAAACAGACTCATGCTAAATTCTGTCCTTAGATTATTTTTCTAGGCCTTTGTTGCTGCTTTTTAAAGTAATGGAGCATAAATCTAGATCTTCAATGAAATCGCATCATACAAGCGTTTAACTAGTATATATTCAACTATACACAGTCAACAAGATAACAGCGTTATTGCAATAATGTAATGTAAGGTACTATAAATTATTTCGTTTTGCATTGTATTTTTATTTTATGCCATCAAAGTTATATTTATTCCTAATATTCTAATTTATTACTAATTAATTACTAATTAATTTTAATTACTAATTAATTACAATGCTAAACTGTTATATACAAAAAATATTATCTTTTATTGGTTATTTAAGGAATTTTCAGAAAGTTATTTGGGCTCCCCTTGAGTTTTTCTTTTAGGACTGATTTTATTACTTCCTACTTAAGTTTTGACTCTGGGGTTGACTTTTTAAAATTATTTTGTTGTTCTTATAAAAATGACATAAAATTATTATAAAAATTCAAACTTAGGAAAGTATAAAATCAGCACAAAAATTACCTCCAAATTACTTTGACTTTAGTGAACATCATTTCAGACATATCTCTATGTATACAAACATTAATAGACATGCAGATTTTTTCATAGAATTGAGATCATCATATCCAAATTAATAAGATATTATTTTAATTTTACTTGAATTTGACAAGAAGAAACCAAAGTGAAACCAATGACATTGCCGAACTTTAGAAAAATATTTGTTCACTAAAAGAATATTAGTTTTTAAAGGACCCCCTAAAGTTTAAAAAAAGATAAATTATTAAAAGATTTGAATAAAAAATTAGCATCATGTTTTAATTTCACACTGCTCCAATTGACTGTGTGCCATGAAAGGTGAAGAATTTCCTATCATTGAAATCGTTGCACCTCTCCTCTTGCCGATTTTTATAAGTATTTTTATTGGTCAAGGTGTATTCCTTTTATATTCTCTTCTTTAATCATAATTTCTATAGTCATTTTGCCTCAGTTCTGTATTTAAATGAATTCATTGCCAGTCTTATAGTCACAGCTTTAATATTCCTGAGCTTTTTGTTTTTTCACCTTTTGATTACTCGTATTGTATTCACTGATGTTTTTCAAAAAGGTTTGGAAGTAGAGTGACTATATAATTGATTGACTAAACAGGGACAATTTAAAGAGCAAAAGACAATAGATATAATAGAGACTGTTTTAGGCAAAGTAGGATTTAAGATTACCCTAAAGCCAGAAGTGGCATATTTCCTAAGTTCTTGTGTGTTTCAACTCAGTACTTTTTGAGGCATTAAATGGTGCCAAATGGCTCCTTATACAAAGGAGCACCTATTTGAAAAAAAGTTTGGCTCTGACTAAAGGCCCAACAGCTCACTTTCTGGAGCTAATGGATGGGTTTTAGGGAGCCCACCAATCATTCAGAATTATATCCATAATTCTATATACATGTGTTTTTTTCTGGGGAGATGATCATGGCAGTCGTTAGATTTTCAAAAGGGTCTATTGCCCCGTAAAAGCACTTACTAATTTCTGTTTCACCTCAAATCTTCAAAAAGCTACATCCTTGGATCATGTTCTCCTAACTCTCCTGTAAATAATATTACACAACTATAATTTCACATTATTCCTTGATATTTATTCTGGGATTAACGTAAGAAATGACCAAATGTAGAGTGTTTCTGATCTTTTGTAAAACTGCTAGTAATGACCTCCATTTTAGTTTTAATATCTCCTCTGTCAAGATTCATGCAATAATATTTAATGTTCGAAATGTTTTTTTCCTTCTGACCAATTGTTACACTTCCCTTCTGTAGCTCTATTAGCTATTGAGTTGTGTAGTTCGCTGTGGATTCCTTTCGGCCTGAGCCATCAGGGATGTCGTCAAGAACGATTTGAAGCTCTTTGAAATAAACATCCTAGGCTAGGTTTTCTGGAACTGTGTCCACTCTTCTTCTATCAATACCTCTCTAAAGGTTGTCCACAAAACCACCCTTTTTTTTTTTTTGGTTCTTAGTCTTTGCCCCTTGCTTTAATGGTGGTATTATAGCTATTTATTTTAAATTGTAAAATTGAATGGATGAATGATAGGTCATCTACCCTGATTAAGAAAATATCTGCTAAATGTTCACTTGCATTTGCATTGCAAGTCTTGGCCTAAGAGACTGAACATGCGGTGTCCTTGACAAAGAAAAGACATTAACAAAAAGGAGAAAAAAATTCAGTGTGGAAAATTAATGATACTTCCACTAGTGTCCAGCAAAATGATTGAAAACATGTGAAAGTAAGTGGATTCAAGTTAAAAGAAATACATGCATGAAAGCTTTCCCTTCAGGGCAAGTGTTCAAGTGCCTCTGTCTATATCCAGCCTAAATAGAAATTCCTAGGAAACTGAAAGAATAAAAGCAAAATCGTGATGAGCCCTAATAAGCTTCTGTGTGTAGGGGCATGTGGTTGACCCCATCAAACTGTTCACACCTGAAAGAGCACGTACATAGATTCAGAGATTAACTTTTTAAAAAATGCTTTACCCTAATGTTAAAAAAAGTAATGCCTCACCCCCAAAACATGTGACATGTCGATGGGAAAACTGTTGATCGAATGTTTTGCTCTGCAGAAACTTTAGACTTACCGACATGCTCTTTGCCTTCCTTTGATCACACTTCCCTGGAGTTGGCAGGCCCTGGCAAGGCCCCTTGTAGACGGGCCCTTGGGCAAATCTTCTACTGTCCTGCCTTGCTCTATTATGCCGTGTCACATTAGCACATAATCCAGGAAGAGCCCTCTGCCCTTTCTGCCAGGGCTAAGGCCTCCTCTTCCTGTTCTTCCTCTTCATCCCCCACATATCCACTTCCATCTGAAAACACTGGAGAAAGAGGCTGAAGGGTAAAATCTTGGCAGTTGAGTAGTGGCAATAACCACAAGTTAGAGATTGTTTTGCTTTCCCTGGAAGTTTCAGAATGTCAATCACAAAATTAATAATAATAAAAAAAAAAATGATAGAGGTTCTCTTATCTTCGTTCAGACCCACAGGGACTCATTTTTCTATTCAGCTGTGTCTGGGTTGCTTACACTTCCCTAGAGCATGGTTTAGGAGTAAGATGTTCAAAACCTAAGAAAATGGAGTATGTTGCAGGTTCAACTACAGTTCAACCGCAAATACAGAGTATGCAGCAAGCTTTGGAAAATATAATATAGACTATCTTAGCCTTTTTATGGTATTAATTTTCTCCCACATCGCTTTAAGTTATTTTGTGCATGTCTTCTGGCCTCTGTCTGCCTGTTTTCTTCAAATTTTTCCTTCCAAAAGAAACCTTCTGACGATATGACGTGAATGCCTTCATTTATGACCCATGCCATTTATTTTGCTTATATGCTTGGTTAAATACTGGATTTGGCTCATACTTTCCATATGGAATTTTAATAAATTCATTATTCTCAAAGTAAAAAAGAATAACTTCTCATTTTTAAACTAAAAAACCTGCACTTAATTAATCTTTTAAGTAAATAAATATGTAAAAATATAGTAAAGAACTATTGGGTATTTTGAAAATTATTGCTTCTGCTTTATATTTTCTTTTCGGTCTTGAATTCCCCAAATAGTTTTAAAGTCACTTTTTCGCTGTTAGGTGCTACGTGGCTAATAACAAAGAAGGATAAACAGCTATTTAGTTATTTTGATGACTGCAGTCTATTGACATAATTTAGCACAGAAAAATAGAATTAAAATATTCTACCTCAAATAATGTGCTTTATAAAAAAACTTGGATCATCCAGGGAGTAACTCCGTTTTCCATTTTGCTTGATCTGTATTAACTGTGGATTTACTCATCTAGAATCTGATCAGGTATGCAGAATTTATAAATGTGTTTCCTTCTGATTTTGATCTTGTTCTGTGCTCTCTTCACTGTAGGTGTAACTAACCCCTAATAATGTTAGTTAAAAACAGGCTGATTTTAAAACATGTGCACATTTCACCATGTTTTATTTCCCTGAAGGAGACCACACCGCCAACGTAGTTTCTACTTTCATGCCACTCAGTGCTACTTAAAAACATATTGAAAAATGTCATTTAATTCCCCCCAAATTTCTTGCAGCTCAACTTAACTGGGTCTTTTCCATTATTGGGTGAGCATTCTTCCCTAATTGAATCACCATTACATTCCTCGCAGTGCCTAATCCCAGGATTGCTTGCTATTCTGTTTCCCAGAATTTGAATCTCTTCGTTCTCTGAAGATCACTTTGCCTCATCCTCAGAAGACTAAATTCATGTTATGTGAAGTCTACTAATGCCTCCCTTCTCTACAACAACCTTTCTATAACTTCATCTATTTCCTCTTTCTTTCCTTTCCTCAGAGGCTAACGTCTTCAATTGATCCCATCTCCTCCTGCCTCCTGAGACCTTTTCTTTGATAATCCCTTTTTTCTTAGGCCTGCGATCTCTCTCTCTGCCAAAGACACTCCTATCCTAAAAACAACAATGAAACAAATTTTTCTTCAACTCCACTTATCTCTCGAAGTGCATTCCTCTTCTCCTCGACCTAATCTTTAATCCAAACAATTTAGTTTTTATCCTCATTACTCCATTGGTACTAAACTCTCAAAAGTCACTGATTTATAATCTATTGGTAACCAAATCTAAGTACCTTTCTCTGCCACCCATTTCCCTCTGTAGCGTTTGACAGAGTAGATGACACCATCTTTCTGGAAACCAGAATATTTCCAGAATTCTGAATGGAGTCTTTTGTCGCCATGCCCTTATTCACATTTAAATCTACTATTATGTCAAATGCAGCAGGTCCAGAACAGATTCTTTTTTTCCCTTTCCCAACCTGCCTTTCCTGACTGTCCCCTTTCTGTAAGTGACGTCACCACCTTCCTTGTTACATAAAAGAGAACACTGGTGTTCTCTTGGATCCATGATTTCCTTACCCCCAGATCCATGAATGTTTAAGCTCTCAGAGATATGCTGCCCTGCAAGTCCTTTTAAATATGTAAACTTTCTTGAAGTGCAATTATAGGTTATTCCCTTGCTACTTATCACTCTGCTTTAATTTGCCATAACTTTACACATGCTGTACACCTTTTTCTCTAGATCTTTTAACATATTTATTACAATGATTTCATGTAATTATTTTAAGTATTGATTAAAATAATTATTTTACAATAATTATTCAAAAGCCCTGATAATCCCAGTATCTAGACCGTACTTTGGTCTCATTATATTTAAGATCTGACAGTGCTGGGTTCTATTCTCTATGTGTGTGTGTGCGTGCTTCATGATTCTGATTGAATGCCAGACATTGCATGTAAGAGAACAGTAGGTTCTGAGGTATGCCTAGAAATGGGTATGCCTCTTCTTCTGTCAGGCGGTGAGTATAAATGGTTGTGTCAACGTAGTCTGTAATTTAGTAAGAGTTGGACTGTCTTTGCTTTAGTTATGTTCAATGGACTACAGCCTTAAATTCCCCCGGTTGGTAAACGACCCCGCCTTGTACTAAGTGAAAGGCCTGGAGCCAAAGGGCTCCTCCCAGTTTTCCTGCTGCACTCTTAGACTCCTGTGGACCCTGCATGCCTGCAACAGAGGGAGTCCCTGTTAGGATTCTGCCCTTTCTTCAGCTGTAGACCGCTCTTATCTGGTACTCAGTAGAAGGCCTAATTCTCCAGCTCTACTCTCAGACTTAGGCAGGTCCTGTGTCCTTGACTTGGTGATGATTTCTCTCAATATTCTTGCCTCTCTCCAGTGTTAGACTGTCACCCCCCGTTACTGAGTCTAAGACCTGGTGGATAGCAGAGTTTATATAAACAGCCCCTGCATGCCTGAATCTCAAAAGGGTTCACACTCAGCTGTCCAGCCCTTTTATGAGACAGACAACAGCTATCCATACTCATGTAAATTTGGAGTGTGAGAGGGTTTTTTTTTTGGATTTTCTGATTCATCCTCAAACTTAGGCAGTCTCTTTAGATCATTAATGTATCTTAAAACTTTGAATCTTCAATGATCTTAAAAATTATGACTCCGTAGGTTATCTGATTTGTTCTCATTGTCTAGGTGAAAGCAATGTTTCTTGTAACTTTCTATATTTTAGATAGAAGCAGAAGCTCCTTATTGCATTTTATCCTTAATTCTCTCTTAGATTTGGTTTTACCAGAAACAAACACTAAGAAAGGGATTTGAATTCAAGCATTTTATTTAGGAGGTAATCCCAGTAAACCCCAGTAAAATAGTGAGAGGAAAGACAGAGAAGAGAAAGAAGCCTATATATTGTTCTAATGAGTGGTGCAATCCCATTGGGAACTTCTGGAACACTGTATGCAATCAGCCTTAGGGAGGAAGATCAGTATTTATTCACCAACTTCCATCTGTAATTGATTAGCTATCCTGCCTGTGGGTGAAGCTTACTCCAGGTCAAATATGGCAGAGAATCACAGGTGCTTGCAGTAGAAAGTTGTTTACATGAGGGAATGTGGGCAGCACAACACTGTCTATCATAAACTCTCCAAAGACACTTATCACTTTATTTTTCAGACATATCGGTATACTAGGGCATGTTTTAAGAGGATGATTCAGACTTGACTTATTGTTGTGTTCTCTCAGCATGGAGAATAGTCAGAAGACAATCAATAGATATTTATTGAATGAGAAAATATTTATAAAGTACCAATATGTAGAGTTCTAGTTAGCTCATCTTTATTTCCTATCCTCTTCTAAACCCTCATCCTCACTCCCACCCCAATCACTCAGATAACATAGGTTGTTCTCTTAATTTTCAAAAAGGTAAAATTCACCGGAGTGGTTGGTATTTTTAAAAAACATATTGACTTTCTGGCTAATTTGAATGTATTATAATTTTAAAATATAATTTCCAAAGCTGAACGTTGTCTAACATATATTTTCTATTATTTGCAGCCAACAATGATTAGGCGTCCACCAACAATTGTTTGCTACATTTGTGGCCGTGAATATGGAACAAAATCTATTTCCATCCATGAGCCACAATGTCTGAAAAAATGGCACAATGAAAACAACTTGTTGCCTAAAGAGTTAAGGAGACCAGAACCTAAAAAACCCGAAGTCAGAACCATTAGTGGTAAGTTTTTGGAAGAAAAAGACTTGAGTGCATAAGGGGAGACTTTTCTCTCAGAACTTATAAGTGTAAAGATAGTTTTTTCTTTCTCATTCAAACAACTTAAATCAGCAATGTTTACTGTCTTTGTTATAGCTGAATAGGAAAAATGGTTCTAGAATGCCTGACCAAAGTGTTGTCTTCAGATGCTGAGTCATAAAGACACTACATCCTGGCAAAACTGTAGAAGGAGAGGGACTCACTGGAATTTACATATTGCTCCAGTTACTTTTACATATTATCAAACATAATATTTAAAAAAACATGAAGCTTAAAAAGAAGCTTTGGGGACATTTGGAGACATGTTTTCAAATGCAATTGTGTCTTACTATTCATAGAGGAAGGGTAACAAACTCAAATGCTTACAGGGTCCACTAATCAGGTTTCAAAACTGAATAAGTTGGTTCATGTAAAATAAAGTAGTGAGCTAGAGAGCACTTGCTCTGTCTAAATGAGGCAGCTGCTGCCCAGTTCCAGCTGGTGTTACCATTAAGAAATTTAGCCCAGCGTGGTCATATCTTTCAATAATATAAAAGAAACTGGAAATCTGGACATGTATATGAAATGTCCAAATCTTTAAATTTTGCAATCAGTACTTTGTTAAGCACTGTACAAGCTCAATGAAACTGGAACTCCATAAACTGTGTGGCCTTATTACAGAACCTTATGCTTTCTCATTTAGTGTATGAGAATAAAGTAGTTCAAAGAATATTTTTGCCTTACAAACTCTGGCTTTCTCTCTTCCATTGTCATTTTCTCAATTGATTCCCTAATTCCCCTCAAATGAATATTATTCTTAATTTTTGAGAAGAGTATCATTCAATTCATTCATTCTCCTTTTGTAGCTATAGAGTTGCAGAGCTGGAAAGTACCTGGAAGGTTATTTGTTATCATTTTGTCTAAAATACTCTTATTAGAAATGTGACCCAGAGTGAGTGTTTTTTTTAACAACCCACAGAATGGAATTTAGATGATCATGATAAAGTTCTAGATGCTTCTAGAATTCAACTATCCATAGTTCTTGCTAAGAGGATGACTCTGCACACAGATGGGGAAAAGCACAAGATGAAAACATCTATTTATTGAAATTAGAGCATTTCCCACAAAGACATTGTTTACCTTATTGAAACTCTCTTCCCAGCAATTCTCATTTGGCATCAAAAATATATTTCCTTCACTTCAGATCTTTATCACTTTCTCTGCTTGAGCGTAATTATCACAAATCTAGGAGAGGTGAGAGAAATGACTGGTTCGAAAGCCCTAGTGGGCTCACTCTTTTGTTATTGCCTATAGATGGAAAAAGTAGGTCCTATAACTGCACCTCCTATAATTTTCCTCTCGGCTTCATGCTATTGTATTTCTGAAGGCGTCCTTCCTCTCTAGGCCAAGAGAATTCCCATTACCATGCCCCTCGTCATGGATTTACTGTAGTCATAGGGTTCAAATAACCCCTTCTTTCAGAACCAAAGTCATAGCCCTATTGAAACACAGCCTTTTAGAAATAATGAATCATCTTAAAGTAAGAATCAATGAATACTCTAGAATCTTTAGTCCATGTTAAAACTCATGAGTGGAGAAAGTCAGTGCCAAAATATACCTTCATATCCTATGTAGAAAATGATACTTGCTTTATACAAAAAAGAAAAAGAAAAAAGAAAAAAGAAATACTAGATTTTCTGGAGTTTAATTTTTTATAGAGAAAAAAGGAGAATTAGCAGTAGGCATGTTGAGGAAGCTAAAGTTTGCTGTGGTTGTGTAAACCATTAGACACATCATATGAGAATTGCCTGGGTTTTAATGAAGAAATATATACTATGAAAATGATAAAAACTATGTAATATATTTTTGAGCGCCTGTCTACATTTTTAGGGGGTGTTATTTTGGGATATTCTAAGACATAGTCAATTTTTTTGTACTAAAGTCATTCTATCTAAATAAGGTTCATTAAAGCTAAATCCCACTCTGTTCTCTAAAATAAAGCCATATGCTTTTTTTCCTATGCTCTGCCAGTGAAGATTATACATCTTTTATCTGTCTCTGTTGTTTCCTAAAGAGTACTTCTTTTTATCAAATTAACTATTCTGTTTGCATTCTTCACTTTAATTACTTAAAGAATCTCTGAGTTTATGGCCTTGAAGAGATGATAAAATTTTAGGATATAATTTATCTTAAATTCACTCTCAACTGCCAGTTTTGGCTCTAAAAACATTCCACTGAAGGATTACGGAAGAGGAAAATACCAATACATGTTCTTTTCCTTTTGTAAGTTTATATTTAGAGTTGACTGAAAGAAGGCCAAAAGTTATATTTGCAAGATAATAATGTGTAAGCAAAGATGTTAATAATTAGCAAAGAATGCATATCATAACACATAAAACAATGTCATACCCTTTTTAAAATCCAAAGAGCAAAAAGCCTTTGGTTCATAACTAACTTTACTCAACCCTTGAGTGAGCAGCACTTTTTTTTTTTTGGCAAAACTAATATGATTTGTTTAAAAGCCTCAGTCAACAGGTATTTCCTGAAAATATTTTCCATAAAAAGTAGAATATGGTTCTCTGGGATGAAAACTGATCCATTTTACCATTTTTCTTTTCCTTTTCTTTCTTTTTTGTTCTTTTTTTTTTTTTTTTTTAACTTTCCAGCCAAGGGTTTCTATGATCTCGATGCCTTAAATGAAGCTGCTTGGAAAAGTGCCCAGAGCCAGTTGGTTCCCTGCAATATTTGTGGGCGTACCTTCCTGCCAGACAGACTGATTGTTCACCAACGATCCTGTAAACCAAAAGTCGCCAAGTAAAGCCCTTCTCCCTATAGAAGTGTTGCAGGAATTAAATCCTTTTGATAGAGATCAGGGTATGGTGGGAAGGAGAACAAGTTGGTGACAAGAGGAAGCAAGTAAAACTGGAATGGACCAAAGGCTATCTAGCACGGGGAGCAAAGTGCTTGGGTGGCATGGGAGTGACCACTGCATAGTGGGAAAATGTTCTGCTTTTAACAAGCAGAGCATGTGTGAGGACACACTGGGAGCCACACATGCCACACTTTTGTCGGGCAAAATTACAAGTGAGCTGCCATTCCCCAGAGCTGGTATTTTCATCTCAAGGAAATTTCAGAGCCGACTGTTGCCATTTTTCTTCCATTTTATTTTCCTGAACGAGATTTTGAACCTCACAATCAGAGGTTCAAAACAGAAGTTTTGGGTGGCGATTTCAGGCAACTCCTTAGTCCCAAGAAAAACTGGATTCTTTCCCATCCTTGTGCTTATTGAAATAACAGGCCACTCCCTACTTCCTCTAATCCAGGGAAGTGTTTTAAATTGAGCTATTGATTTGGAATCTTCTTTTCTTTATAAGACCATTCAACAGGAGAGACATTCAAAAGAGAGGTGAGGACTTAAAGGACTAGAACCATATCTAACTCATATTCCCTTCCTAATAGTGAAAAATTCAACAGAGAAACTTCAGAACCAGTGCCAGCCTCACATATCAGGAGAACGCGGCATCGCGATTCATCAAAGGGTGGAGGCCCCTTCCTTCTATAGGGGAAGTCCAGCGCGCACTCTCTGTGCCCTCGCAGGACCTCATAGGTGTTTTATTGTTGAGGTCCAAAAGCCTGCCAGGAAGCTGTCTCCCCCCACCCAAGGTCCATGCACAGTAAGTGGGCTGTGAAACTGCTCTGTGTTTCAGAGTCCTTGAATGTGCATTCATAGAGGCAGGCTCTCCTGGGAGGAGGCCAGAGCCAGGGAGGTGCTCTGCCCAGAAAATCCTGCTCCCCCAGGCAGCACTGCTTTGTCTGGACTCCCAGAAGTTTTGCTTGAGATCTTTGTTCATTTTATGGCTGAATTTCAGGGCCATTCTGGATTCACTGGGTTCTTGCAAGCTTGCATTCATGACTGTACACAGCACAGTTAGCTTCAAATTATACCAAAAAAAAAAAAAAAGTATTCAAGCTAATATTTTGGTTATACATCTTGGTATTAAAAAGGATAGGTTAGGATAATGGTGCGGATCATTCAGTTTTTTCTGTTCATTCCAAAAGAAGCAAGAGATGAACTTTTAAAAAAGTGTTTAGGTGCCCTCCAGTAATATTATTGGCCTGTGAAAGACATAGTATTTAATGACACATAATGAATAATTTAGTTTTCTTAACAAAATGAAAACATCTAATATATAGTAATTTTACTGTGACTTGGGTACTGTGCATGGTGCTTCCTATACATCAGTTTATATAAATCTCACATCAACCCTATAAGTACATGTGATTATCCTTATATTACACATGAGGAAACTGATATTTAGACTAAATAGTAACTCAAGGTCACACTTGAGCTAAAAGATAGAGTAGGGGAGTGAACTCAGAACTGTTGGGAATTCTAAACCTATAAGCTTATCCATTGCCATTTGTATGCTTGATATCATCATTAATTACACTAGCTATACCAACACAAATGATCTGACAAATGCGAAAAGTTTTGTATAACGTTTAGTAACTAAGGTAAACTAAGGTACATGTATACTATGTGCCTGCTGGTTTGGGTTTATCTTAAACTGAGGTAAAAACTAACATTCGAATTGCATGGTATTTCAAAAGACACTTCTGCATTCTGCTAATGTTCAAAGTCAAATAGTGTGGAAATAAAGAAAAAGTTCTGGCCTCAACTTTGAAATGAGTGGCCACTTGGGGCCATAAAAGAAAATCTTGGGCACTTCGCTTTCAAAGCATGAAAAAATAAAACCGAACTACTTTATCTGTAGGAATTATTAAGTCTGTGAGCTCTTGAAGTAGTTGAAAAAGACAAACTTTTATAGGAATCTTCACTTCCACGGGGAACTGTGAGCCAATTGAGGTCCATTGAAAGGCTGACTGTTGGGATTCTACTTCCAGCCTCACCTCAGCCAGCCTGCAAATGTTCCCTGGAATTAAATCCAGAGCAGCCTCAATTGAAATGACATTGATCGAAGAGTTCCCACCATTATCAAGGCAAGTCATCAGAGCCTCGCCATTAACAGGAAAGAGCTCACCTGCTCTCTGCCAACTGCCCTCCCCTCAATTAGTTTACATCTGTGCAGATCTTTGTACTCTCAAAAGAAAATAATTTCTTTAACAATGGTTGGCACCTCCATGAGCTATGACTTTGAACCTTGAAATGGTTCCCATAGATACTCTTCTAGATGATGAAGAGCAGATACTAGATGAAGTTACTTGGAACTCTTACATTCACCCAGGCGGTTATTGATCTGCGATGTAATGTTGTTATAGGCATCGGCAACAGTGTAATCCCCTCACTGCTCTGTTAACTGGTGCTGCACAAGCTTTAATTGAATTCCCCTCTAGCCGAGGTTCTGAAAAGAATTTCAGAACTTCTCAATGCTTGTTTGCACCTTGAATTCGCATCAAAGATGCAGAACATGACCTATCAGTAGGGAACACTGGGGACGGAGGAACATGTCCTGGGAAGGGGAGTGTAAAGAAAGAATTCCCTACTGTGAGCAAGCGTAGAACTCTGTTAGGGTTCCATATGGGAGGCCTTTGGGCAGCCTCCCTACCAAGCAGCCTTGCAGCACTTCCAAGTGGGGTCCAGAACTTCCAAGAATGACTTTCAGATGACACTGCTTCAGCCTGGGGAATATTAGCCTGAGCCCTTCAAGGAAGAAGCAGCGGCGACCGTCAAGCAGACCCGTTTGCGAAGAGGAAAGAGATAGAGGGCAGATGTGCAAAGTCCTCTACCCACTGAAAACCTGAAAACAGCCCTGATCCTTCTGTACTTGTCTGCTTCTGACATTAGTAGCATTTTTATTTTTATGCCCGTTTAAACCAACAACTCGTATGGCTTTAATCCTGTATCAGGTCAGGGCAGGAAGTTCAGCCCTTTCCTTTCCCAGTCCTGAGGGGTCCATTCCCTCCTCTGGCGATAGTCCACCTCCTTTTATCATTTATTACTTTCCTACTGACTCACTGTCTGGCCCACATGAACTGCTGCGCCTGTTTCTGCTGGCCCTGCCTCCTCTCTGTGAGCGCTGTGACCAGAAATGAAAAAGGAGATTTTCCTATACTTGGAAGAAACAGCACAAATGAGAAGCAGTCAAGTTTCCAGTGGGGGCCAAATTGGGTGTTGAAGAGAAGATGTACACCAGAAAAAATACTGCTAAGTTATCATAGGATGTACACCTTTATGCTTAGTTCTTTTGCAATTTTATTATTAAAAAAAGTTCAAATAGATACATGCATAGGGAAAACTATAATGAAGTGTTATGTTCTCTATACCCAGCAAACTTAGTTCTCGATATTCCACCAAGGTTGAATTTGAATGGTTTAAATTTCAAATACTACTCCTTTGGGTATAAGAGGAAGATGGAGGTGGCAGAGAGAGGTGCTGGGAGCGCAAGATTCCAGAGTGTCTCCGATAATGCCTTTTAATTCTATTACTAGAAACTCAAGTTTAAGCCAGCATGCATATAAACCACAGCAAGTGTGATAAAAAAAAAAAAAAAAAAAATGAAACCTGACCTAGGCGTCATGGGAGCTAGGTCCTATCATTGATTCACACCGATCACCTTACAGGCCACGGTTTTTCAAATGATTCTTAGCTGAGAATGTGTTAGGTAAAATGTGGCCTTCAAAGAGATCTCCAAAAATCATGAATCTGTTGTTTTACATGGTAAAAGAGACTCTGCAGATGTGGTTAAGGTTATGGACCTTATAATAGGAAGTGTATCTCAGATTATCTGGGCGAGCCCAGTCTAAACTCATGAGTCCTCAAAAGAATAACAAGGAAAAATTATCATTATTGTTATTCAACTTCTTATTGCATGTTGAATCCAGGGTTGACCTTCTGACCTACAGACCTGTAAGAAAATAATTTTATATTGTTTTAGTTACTAAGTTTGCAATAATTTGTTATGATAGCAACAGACAATTAGAAGAAGTATCTATGTGGCACACGGTAGGACCAATAAAACTTCCTATTGATCAGGGAAGTAGAGCCCTCAAATCCATGAGGGACGCTGGCCACCTCCACTGCTTGCATTAGTGAGAGGGCACCATAACAGAGGCAGAGAGCCGAAGGAGAACGGGCTCCAAGATTTGCCATCCCTGAGACACAGCTGTCTCATAACGTGGATGCAGATTTTCAATGTTTTGTTTAATTATTGTAATTGTAATGTTCTGTTAATATTTTTAACCATAAAACTGATTCTGTCATATGTACATACTTGTTTCAAAAAATAATAATAGGTGGATAAATGCAGTCGAATTATTGGTAATAGACTTTTGGTGCCAATAACCCATAGCCTTGCCCTGGTCACCTGTCTGTTCTTTCCGAGAGCTACAGAAAGAAAATAAACTGCATAAGCTGAAATAGTAGATGGTTGTTGTTAGAGGAATCTCTGAATAAGGTACTGACTGAAAAGTAGTCAAAACATTCAAATTCTGAAAGTGCAGATATGGTTTGAACAAATCCCAAAGTTCTCTTATGATTTTCCAGGGCTGTCCTGAGGGGCCACATGCAGATCTAAAAAGTAGGCCGGACCATCAAAATAACTTGCTGGAAGTGCAAGGAAAGGGTGGACAAAATCACTTGATTTGGGGACCAGCATTCAGCAAATTTCCAAGAAGAAATTTACCCTCAATGCTTCATCTCCCCTCTTTGAACCTCTGCCCTTCCCCTCATTCATCAAGGTTTCTCCGGGACCCCACTGTCCCACCTTCCACCGACTACTGCCCAGATTGCTGTTTCTGCTGGAGCAAAACTCGATGGTTCCATGTTCCAGATATTCCTCCATCTCCCCCAATCTACCCTTCAGCATTTCACTGCCCGAGTCCCTTTCTCAAGTTTTCACTAGGTATTTTATTAGAAAGAAATTCAAGAAAGTCATCTTTGCTAAAGGCGTTCATGATAACAATGGTTTAATGTGTTATCCTTTTCAGGTGATACGGTTATTTTAAAAAGAAGCTTCCTAGAAGTATTATGTCTTTATCCAAAGTAATAAAATCCATGTGGTAGAATCTTAGACAAAATGTTGGAATGGAAGTCAAGAAGGCATAAGGAGTGGGTCTTTCCTTGACCACGAGTGTCCTTTATCACAATACAGACCTCTGCTAACTCCACATCTGAGTAGAGGTATCTCTAATAGGATATCCATTGATAGCTTGTATTAGGGTGGGCTAGCTGCCGTAACAAATGGACCCAAACAGTATGACTTAAATAAGACGGAAATTTCTTCTTGCTTTGAAGAGTCCCAAGAAAATGAACAGTTTAATGAGGTGTCCCTCCTTCATGAAATTATTCAGAGCTCCAAGCTGATGAAGTTTCTGCCACTTTCATCATGTGACACTCAAAAGTTGTTCTGGGAGGTCCCCTCCTTTCAGTCCAGCCTCAAGGAGAAAATAACATGGGAGTTACCCATTTCACAGATTTATATAGACAAGACCTGGCGAAATGCTCTTGATTCCACTCACATTCATTGGCTGAATCTCACCACATGGCACACTTAAATGCAAGGGAGGCTGGACATTGTGTTCTCACTGCAGCAGTGGGAGGCAGAGGTAAACAGAGATTTGGAGGAACAAGTAGTGGTCCCTGCGATGGAACTCAAATGTAAAGTTATCCGTGGCTTCTTGTTAGGGGGCTGCTTGCCCTCTTGTGAGAAATTGACAACATTTGGGCACAAAGCCAGGAGGACAAAACATTGTTCTTAGGATCAAGGCAGACAAGATCATTAAATTAGGGTGAAAAAAAGGTGAAACTTCAAAATTGCAGCCATTTTCACACATCATAAATAGCATTTAATTTTTGAAGGAAAGGTTTTCTTGTTTGTTGTTTGACAGAACAGTTTAAAGGACATTTTTAATATGCAAAGCAGAGTCCTGGGTTCAGTCTCATACGGGTAGTTGCAGCAAAGAGGAAAGAAAATTTTGCGAAAGAATGTGAATGGCTACCTTTATAGTGGGTGGAGCTCCAATTTGGGAGAGTTCATGAGTAAACTGGTTTTTCATCCTCTAGGTAGAGCCTGACAAAAAAAAGAAATTGGAGTTTTGAACTCAGTACTAGGTCAAGGGGAACTCCCACTTATATGAGGAGGGAATGAAACCATAGCAACATGTCAGGAAGACATGAGACACGAGTTGAAAGACAGCAGGTAGCGGACTCCATACATTGAGATAAGACTGGTGGACTTAGGAACAGAGATCACCGTTACCAAGTTTTAAATGTTCCTCCCCTGTTTTCTAACTCTGGATAGTGTCTTCAAGCCTTCCCTCTGCCTTACTCTTAGCCTTGCTAACAATAGCAGGGGCTTGGGATGGAGTTGTGAAGTAAGAGGGGAGCCAATGTCTGTCTATACATGGACAGAGAGACCAAGAAACCACTGAAAACTGCACGGAGCATGCCAAACGGCAGTTAGGAGCAACAGATGGCACGCGACCGCCAAGGCAGGTGCGTACTCTCCAGTAATCCTCAGAATCGCCAAGGAGAGGACTGGGATTTCCGACATCTAATAGGGGCTTAGATCTTGGTGATTTGGCTGGCAAAGACGTATGTAATCCCGAGAGGCCAGAAAAGGGTATATGGCTAAACACGCTCCTATTAAACATCAGTGAACAACATTAGACTGTGTGTAATTGTGTCAAGTGGTTGTGTACAGGCTCTAACACCTGCAGCCAAAGCAGATGAGAGCACTGAAATCGTTAGCCAGGTAGAGGCAGTGGGGGCACTAGAGGACACCCCATGAAAGAAAGCCACAGTTATTGTGGTCTACTACAAGAGTTGTAGAGCTGGCTATGTTTTGTTTCCACTCTAATTGGCTTGTTTTTCTTTGTTACTCCCTAGGGTTTGTCCACAGGATTTCCTGATAACTTGATAAGACATGCTACTTTGCCTCAATTTGGTACATTTTCTAGACCACAGCTTCCTAACCAATGTGCCTGTTATTGATGTGCTACCACATTAATCCCTTTGGCCCTCCGGGCTGCCCGCCAGGGCCTGTGGAGGTCGCTTCTGTCTGTAAGCAGCCTCACTGGCTAACACTAGTGTGCAGTACCAATATCAGCATCTTCTAGATGTGCTGTAAAGTGAAACAGTGGAAAGCTCTACAATCCTTTATGTTGATAGGTGGCATTGACCATGGGAAAGAGGAGGACAGAGCTGTTAGACAGTTGAAGCAAACTTATAAAAAAAAGTTATCCAAGTTCACATTTTAGTTACTTGCCTGGCTAAAGCTGCCACTTTTTTCTCTCTCTCTCTTTTTTACATGCTTCCTGCCCAACTTCTATCACCAATGTGGTATTTTCCAAAGAGATGAGGAACCCACATCCGAAGGTTATGGTAAAGCAATTCCATATACCTTTTAGTACCGAGGGTTAGAGGGAAATCCCTGTACAGCTGGGGCAATCAGGCAAGGCTCTCAGAGGGCTTCAAACGTGGGCACGTTGAATGTGGGGTTTTCTGGGAGAGCAACATGGACAGCAAGTCAGGTACGGCTGCAGCAAGGAAGAAGGGGCATGCAGGATTTGTGTGCAAGGAAGGTGAAGGGTGATGACAACGAAGAGATCAGAATAGTTATGGCTTCCTTCATCCAAGCCCTCAGCTTGTGGTATGTGCCAAAGCAAATCGAACAAGCCTTATGACCTTTTTATTTGGGAGGGCATCAGATAAGATAACCTCTAAAGAAAAAATGGGGATGAAGGAACATAAAGGTTAGGAAAGTTATAAATCTACTTTTTCCATTTTGTTCCCACATTTACCTTCCCCTAATTTTTACACTCTCACAATATCATCGTCTCTGTCCCAAACTCCATTTCTCTTGATAAGCAGGCTCATTTCACACAGCTCTAGCAATAGGCACTCTCTCGCCAGAAGAGGGCAGTATTCGGAAGCAATGAAGATAGAAATCCTGAGGTGCAGGCAGGAAGGCTGAGTTCTCATTTCTTGTTTACTGTAGTGGCAAGCTATAAAAGGAACATGAATTTACTTCCAAAGTCATATCAAGTGACTCTTCATCTCCCTCCTCCCAGTTTTTAAAGGAATAATCATAAACATTTAGGGTATCGATATTTCTTGGCTTCATAACAGGCCATGTTTTGGCCAGTTTTCTAACAAAACTTCCACAGAATATACAACACAAATATCTAGAAATTGTGAGTGATTCAGGCAAAATGGGTGCTTTGCTTAAAGTATGCCTGCTCTTATTATACAGTTGGCAAGTTGAATTTGTATTCTACCCAGGTTTTTTTTGTTTTGTTTTTCAAAATGATTATACAAGTCATTTATTAACTTTCTCGACAAAATATTTCCTGAGCACCTGTTAGGTGTCATGTGCTGGCCGGACAATGAGGAAGTATGGAGATGACTGTAACAAGGAGAGCTACTGGGTGGTATAAATGGATGGCATGGTCTTGAAAGAAACTGGATTGTTTAAAAAGGCAGAGAAAAGTCTTAAAAGGGAAAACAATGGGGAATAAAGAGGCCACATAAGCCACCCCCAGGCACTGTGAGATATGGGCTATGGGAATCTGATGGTGTCTTTGGGGACAGCTGAGATTTAGTTAGAGTAATTAGAATCCTTTTGAACATTTAGAGATGAAATCGAGGATACAGGACATCTGCTGATAACAGACTCTGAGACAACAAGGAAAGGATTTAGGGTAGTGAATGTGAGCAGCCTTGTGAGTGTACAACAGAGCCACAGACAGAAGGGCCCATGCTTGGTTTAATGTCTTGTTGTTACCATCAAGAAATTCTTACTAATTTTTAAACAAGGGGCCCCACATTATGATGTTGCTGGAGGTCAAGATATATGATAGTTTGGGTAAAGTACGACTAAGGAATTTACAGATCTGTCTGTGGATAAGAGTCTCCATGAGGCTTGGGGAAGCTTGAATTTCTGGTGGCATTTAAAGTCAGTAGGGATATCTTCCCAACAAGATTAGTCTGATAGTCTCTTAGAGAATAAGGGTCCACAGTTCTAATTACGGAGGAATGTCTAGAGAGACCCAGTGTTCCGGGAGCGCTTACTGTTCTGTGCGTCAGGAAAGGTGGGTGTAGCTTAGAACACGGGTTTGGGGGTACTACCAAGTACCCATCCTTTTCTTTCTAGACTGCAGAGTAAAGTGTGATAAGGAATTAAAGGTAGCTTTGTGGGCCTCCCTTAAATTCCACTGTAGGCAATGCTGTATCTCGAAGAGAGATATCTTATCAGGAGCCATACAGCCAGTTAAACATCTGAATGTGGTTAAAATGTGTTAGACTTTTCCTTTGTGCTTTCTGAGTATGATGTCTAGCTTAAAGAGCCTTATCTCTCTCCAAGATTATACAGTTCTTTAAATTTCTTCTAATCATTTTTTATATGTAGTCTTTAATTCATCTGAAATTTTATATTATATTGTTCACAGTAGGGATCTAACATTTTTCTTCAATGAAGTTCTCCAGTATCATTAATTAGTTTATCCTATGTATAAATGGGTCCATTTTTTATGTTCTGTTCTCTCCTATTGATCTATTTTCCTATCTCTGCAACATTATCACACTGTTTACATGCTATTATACCTTTAGAGTATGTTTGGCTATTGTATGGCAAAGACTTGCTTGTTTTTCAAAAATTTTTTTGGCTCTTTTTACTTATTTCTTCTAGATGAATTCTAGAATGAAGCGTGTCAAACAACATAAATAATTCTGCTAAGATATTGATCTCTATTGAATAAAATTGATGAATTCTTTTAGGAAGAATAAGCATTTTTACAATATGGACTCTTTCCACTCAGGAACAGTGTTTGCAATTTATGTTTAAAATCATAAATCTTTAATACTGAATTCCATTCACCCACCCATCCTAATTTTGCTGATAATGGTCTTTTTGCATGTCCTCTACTGTTTTTGTGGAACCGTCGGCATCTCCCTTTTCACAGCCATATGTTTTCAGAAAATTCTGAGAGGCAGTGAATATACAGGGAATTCAGAGTTTGAAGACTATAAAACTTCACACAGTAATTTTCTAACTACTAGGAGCTCTTGTCTGTTTCTTAAATCTATGTTAAGTTGAATTATTTATTCTCTTAAGTGTTCTAGAAAACACTTGCAAAGTTTTGCCTTAGATCCTGAAGATGTGTCCACATCAGTAGTTCCTCTATAACCAGGTAATTAAAATACAAAGCCACATGCAATTAAATGCCAGACATCATTGCAAATCCATATACAGTGGGAAAATCACCCTACATAGCTCACCCTGTTTTTCAGGAAGCCAAAACCTTCAGAATACCCATCTTGTGAAATGAGGGTACTTGAAAAGAAGAAAATCATTTTTATTCAGGCAATTCACTTATTACACTGTCCAAGGCTAATCAAGTCATGTGATTAATAATATTCCCTTAAAATTGCATCCTGAGAAGTGTTTTTACTTAGGTTTAATGAAAAACACTTGGAAGCAATTGAGTGCTGTGGAGAAGTAGTTATGATTCTTGTTTACGAATTAGTATGAGTTTAAAGAGTAGTTTATGTCGAAGGCTAAAGTTTTTATTTTTATTTTTTTCATGACAATGTTTCATCAAACTAAAACAGAAAGATTGACAAATGTCAGAGGGTATTTAGCCTGCAAATGAAGCCAGAAGCCAGAGATTAGGAATCAGAGATGATAGACTGGAGAGGCTGAGAAAAACCCGTGGAGCCCAGCAGGTGGCAATAGAGGCCCTTCTCTCCCCTCCATGTGCAGGCAATTAAAGTTATCCAGCTTCTTAAACCATCTTGAAGACAAACCTAATTTCAATTATCTAGGGTCTCCTTGTTGTTATGGAAACAAGAATAGGCAGGGTCTGCATAGAGTAGGAGGAATAAAAGCTTGTACATAAAATTTGGTTTCCCAAATCACTGAAGACTCTTATTTATAAAGAAAATGCATGCTTTAATAGCCTCTGTACATGTTACCATAATAAGAATTTTTTTTTAGTAGGGGAGAGACAATAAAATTTTAATCATCAATCATAGTTTTCAGCTTAATAGTAAGACTCTTGGCAGACTTTGGTATGGCTTATTAGTTCAAAGGGAGCTCATTGCAATGCTGGAACTACTAATGACTTATAAAAAGCAAAACAAAATTTAAGTCTCAAGTGTTTCCATGCAAAACACTGAGAGAACGAACGGAGTGTTACTCACAAAAAGGTTTTGGAAGAGGGATACTTCTACACTAGGTTGGATTAGTATTTTCAGGTCACACCTGGAAAAGAAGAGATTATTCCAATGATTGGTTTTCAAAGATCTGCCTTGAAAGAAGACAGGCCTTTCTTTTAGAGTCTTGATTGAAGTTTTTAAAGTACAGTTGGTGAAAAACAGCATAGAATTTGGAGTTTACAGCTTGAATCCAAATCCCATTTCCACCAATTTTGAGTAAATTACTCATCCTTTTTGTGCCTCAGTTTCTTTATTTGTAAAATGAAATTAATGTTAATATTTACTTCATAGAGTGGTGAGTAATCAATGTAAAGTTCTGTGATATTTCAATTTATAATAAGAAGTACATATTTGGTCTTAGTCCCTGGTTCTGGCACAGAGCTCCTAAAACCCTTGGAATTTCTTAAGTGATGAGAGCCCTTAGAGATATCTTTTGTTATGTTAATGAGGCGATTTTTTTTTTGTCTAAACCTAACATAGAGGCTGGTTGCCAAGAGAACCAATCACGTAATTAGAGAGTTGGACCTTTCAGTCCCACCCCGTGACCTCCGGCGAGGGGAGAGGGTTTAGAGGTTGAATCAGTTGCCAGTGGCCAATGATGTAATCAATCGTGTCTATGTAATGAAACCTCATAAAAACCCAGAAGGCGGGGGTTTGGTGCTTCCGGGTCGGTGAACATGTGAAGTGGGGAGAATGATGTGCCTGGAGAGGGCATGGGAGCTCCATGCCTTTTCCCCATACTCTGCCTTATGCATCGCTTCCATCTGGCTGTTCCTGAGTTATAGCATTTTATAATAAACCATCTATCGGGTAAGTAAAATATTTCTTTAAGTTCTGCGAGGCGCTCTAGCAAATTACTCTAACCTAAGGAGGGGGTTGTTGGAACCTCCAATCTGTGGCTGGTCAGTCAGAAGCACAGGTGACAGCCTGGATTGCGATTGGTATCTAAAGTTGGGGAAGGGGCAGTCTCGTAGGAATCTGACACCTTCAGGTAGAGTGTCAGACTTGAGTTGAATTGCAGGTCACCCAGCTGGTATCTGAGAATTGGAATTAGGTACAGAAACTTTAAGCACTTAGAACAGTATTGTTACATAGAAGTACTCCACAAATGTTGGCTGTTGTTGCAGAGATACTTAGTGCTCAATGCTTATTTATTTGATTACATTTCCTAGCTTTTGCAGTTAGTTTAAGGCCATGTGTCTAGTTATAGTCAATGAACTGAAGAAAGACTGAGGCAGTTAAGAGCCAGTGCTCCTTTAAGATGTCTCTAAAAAAAAATTTCCCTGATAGGGAATTTGAAGGCCATACGTTCCAGATGGAACAGCTGCTAAATAAAGGAGAGCCACCCAACCCACATCGGGGTATGAGGAAAGTGACAAACTTGTGTCATATCACTGAAATTTCAAGGTTAATTTATTACTACAACATAGCTTCACTATGTAAGGAAAACATAAGATCTGACTATTAGAATTTCTTTAAGAGTATTGTGAATTCTAGATAATGACTAATAAAATGTTAACATAAAATAAGTAGTTGACTGACTTCCAGTTCTTAATAAGCAGAATGTGATTTCATTGAAAGTAGGACTTTTATCTATTTTATTTACCATCAAAATCTGATTACCTAAAATAGTGAGTATTTGGCACATAACAAGTGCTAAATACATATTTTGTGTGAAAGTACTGTGCATTTTCATACATTATGAAAATGTACTCTTCATACATTATGTAGTACATAAGAAATTATTCTTCATACATTATGTAGCGCTCAAGAAATTAAAACCATGGTCTTTGCCCTCAAGAAATATATAATCCAAATGAAGAGACAAATATCCTTCAAGAAGAGAGCCATCTAGGCCAAGTTCTCATCCTCTTTTCAGGGGTAACCCATATCCAATGATTGATTGATGCTAAGATGTAAAGGCAGGGCTTCTTGCCTTAATGAAAAGACAGTTCTGTAGGACCGTCCCAGCTCCATGCTTCCCATGGGATTGTCAGAGGCCTTTGTCGTGACTGTATCACAGCCTAACATCTGTCTCTGCCTAATCCTGCTTCCCTCATTTCCCCACAGGTATCAATTCCCAAAGCAGGCCCAATACTTCCTGCATGTACATTTCCACATTCAAACTGCTCTGCAAAAGATAGTAAGGATGAGACAAGCTTACGGAGGCTCACACAAGCCAGGAGGAGCTTAGACTTGTTGGAGTAGGACAAAAGGGTCACTAATGACTTCTAAGGGGGCGGAATGGGAGTTTGGGAAGGATTTGCCCTGGTAATGGAATGGAAGGTAGGTGGAGGTGAAGATCCTACATTTGGAAATCACATGCAAGAATTCTGCTGAACGATCAACAGAGCCCTTAAACACAGTTCTACCGTCTAGGGCCTAGAATATTTGCCTGAAATGTGTCTGGTATTTTGAAGTCCACTTAGGACTCTGAGCTACAAGTCTAATGAATAAAAGGAAGTGAAATTCCTTTCTTGACTGCACTTCAAGTAGGATCATTTGACTAGAGATGAGTTTGAGGAGTAGCCAGAGTTAAAGGTGAGCTCTAGGTTTCTTGAAGAAAATCTCAGCGTTTTGTGACCTTTCACAACATAGAATTGGGATTGCAAGGAAACAAGTAACCTAAAGGAAGAGGTGTTCTTACATGAAAAATTGACCACAGCTGCCTCATTTTTACCCTCAGGTCTTAGTGTTCAGTGATAGTATTAGCCACAGAATTAAAAATCAGCTGATAAGAGTATTCTGTCAGGAGAGAGAAAGAGAAACCAGGACAGATAGCTGAGAGTAGCTAAGTAGACATAAGAAACTATGGAAAATATTGACCAATGAATATTGATTGATTATGGTAATGTTTTCAGTCCCAGCTTACATAACATTTAAGATCTTTTCTCTACATTATTAGGTAGACATTTTCCCTCTTTCCAACTTTCTTTTTGAGGATTAGCCAGTGATTTTTCATCTATTGTTATAAAGATGGTTCTAACAATATTGGGAGTACCAAGACATTATGTCTTAGATATTATTAGAATGATACTCATTTGACAGAGATGCAAATCTAGTAAATGTTATCAAGGGAGTCTTGTAAAACTATTATTTTGACTGGAGCAGTTCTAGAAGTGTTGATTGAATATTTAAACAAGAACTTTGGGAAAAAAGGTTATCCTTCTAAATTGTTTTTATAATGGAGCTATTAGCTCAAGTGAACTTGGCATGCTATGCTGGTGATCCCAGACAGATGGAGATATTATAAGGTGTAAATGTGGGAATTTGGAGACTCAAAGGAAAGAACAAAGGTAGGACATCTTAAGGTATAATATATGTAATGAATGGTTTTGATGTTAATGAGCCTAGTAGGATGAGAATTATCTGCCTTCTGAGCTCATTCAACAAGCATTTCTTGAACCTCTCTACACCTTGTGCCAAACACTGCAGGAGAGTGTTTGGCAAATTTATAAATAATTAAAACTAATAAGGCTTTCTGAATTCAGAAAGATGAAGAAAATGTAAAAGAGACACCATTTGGAAAAGAACTGAAACTTGTAATTAGGCAAGGTAGGAGATCTGAGTCCAAAATGAGTGGACACTGTGAGAAAAAGTCACTTCATGAAATTCCTTTGGAAGTTTCAGGAGTCACCAACTGAATCAGTCAATCGATCCTGTGACTTCTGGGAGGAGAGGCCTGTGTGGCCTTATGGAGTGGTTAGAAGAGTCTGTCCTGGAGTCAGGCTTCCTGAGTTGACATCACAGATCTATCACCACAACCATTAGACTTAGACTAAGTTCCTTCATCTCTCCATCCCTCAGTTCAACATCTGTACCATGAGGTTAATAACAATACATCATGGGATCTTTGCTAGAAATTAATAAAATAATTCATGTAGAGTACTCTGCATAATACCTTGCACTCTACAGAAGTCCTTGAATAGATTTGCATTTGCTATATGACAGTGGACATACTGTGTAGAGGGAGAGATGTCACTGGAGAAATGAAAGGAGCACCTGTCCTTGGGATGTTGTCCTTTCTAATGCCCCCCTAAGTTCCTTGGGGGATAGAAATGGAAAAATCACCCAGCACAGCAGCAAGAGGAACGAAGCTGGGACACATTCTCTTTGGAGTCATTTATCTCACTGCAGACATCCATACAGACATGCAATTTCTTTTCTCTTAAGTTTATAGCTTATAGAGTGTCTTAGCTTTTGATAGACTGCAGGTACCTTCTGGTGAGACTTAAGCAATTTTCTCAATTTTTGCTTAATAAGAATAATTCATTCTAAGTGCCAAGTCTGCATAAATAGTTTCTGACAGATGAAAGAGTTTATAAATCCTCAAGAGCTTTTTATTATCCTTGAAAAAAACTTTCACACTATCTGTGTGCCTTGAGGGCCTGTTATATGTATAGTAAAGGTTCTCACTGTAAAGGACAAAGGCAGGCAATGGTTTATAAACAAAACAAAACAAAACAAAACACCCAGGCATTATTGTTCTGTACAACTGAGGCTCCTTTCCACTCCAAACCTTCAAAATCCTTTTCACTTTTAGTATAAATGCATTAGCAAGAGCAGGAATAAACCACATTCACAGGATTTCCATGTCGGCCCTTCTGGGTCCTTGCATGACAGGTGAAAAATGGCTTTTCCTTTTTTCTACCCTTGCCACCTCTGACATATCTGAACTCTTGCTCTTGGATCTGCTCTGGTCTTTGAGGATAAACAAAGCATCTGCATGTTAAGCAGAGATAAAGTAGACTTCGAAAGGGTTATTTTCACTTTTATAAGCTCCAAATAAAAATAAAGAGAAATGATTTAACTTGCCCCAAATGACAATATATTCTGACGGGAGAGAAAAATAGCATATTCGAGGTTTTTCTCATCCCTGTTTTATGCATTGATCTGTAACTCCCATCTGATACACACAAACCAGTTGATAAAAGTGGTGTTCATCTCCTGCCCTCTCTTCTTAGCTGGACACTTGGCTTTCTAGCTCTTCACTCATCTTGTTCCATCCTCCTGAAGTCAGTGTGTGTGTGAGTCATGTAGTATACAGGAGGATATCTTTGTGTATCTATTAACTTAATAAAGGCTCTGGGGGAAAAAAAAATCTTCTTGAGACATGGTGTTGGGAGACAATTCTCCATGAGTCTCTCAAGTTTCTGCACATCTTGCAAAAGAAATATTGACTGTCCGTTCTTCTGGGCCACATATCTAAGGATGTTTATAAAGTGAACAGCTTTGGAATATATAGTGTCCCCCTCTATAGCCAAACACAGGCATGCTCACTGTGCATTATAAAAGATTCAGATTCCCGGAGCTTGGGATGCCTCTTCTGTGACACAATCCACTGCACGTACAGGGGTTTATTATGGCTTTCCTCGTAGTGCTCTGTGGGAACTGGGGCTCAGTGACTAGCTAGAAATGTTACTGCTGTTTTTGTGTATAATAACTTCTTTGTTTCTGATCCAGAAGTCTTGTATCTTCTACCAGCCTCCATGAAACCTTAGCAATCAAATTTGTTTGTATGGAAGTTGAAATCTCAGACCCTTCCTAGATCCTGACACATAGTTTCAAATTTTAAAAGATTTCAAGAGATATGCTAATGTACAAAATCCTAACAAGGATTCTTAAATTGTTGACCACTGTGATGCTATACCAGACTGCTCAGCATGGCCCAGGGCTTTCTCAAATTCTCAGAAACTTCTCAGAAACTTATCCTGTGAGTGTGTAACAGTGGCTACATTCAAACAACTTTCTCCATGGACCATTATCTCTGGAATCTTTTAAAAAGTTGTCAAAAAAGCATTCAACTTTCAGACCACTTTCTAAATGTTATTAGATGTTTGATCTATGCACTAAAGATTAAGCACCTGTAAATAACTAGGACAATTTGTGCTTAGCAAGAACACAAACAGTGTCTCTGCACTAAAGATTAAGCACCTGTAAATAGCTAGGACAATTTGTGCTTAGCAAGAACACAAACAGTGTCTGACTGTATAGATTAGCCCAGTCATTCTGACCCATTCATTTATTCAAATCGACTTATACATTAACTTAAAAATATATTTCACAGAGGTAAACAAGACAGGCACATTTCTGCCTTCATGAAACTTCTAGGTTAATGGGAGATAAAATACTAAAAATAATTACATAAAAATAATAAGTATTATAAGTGAAATGAATACTATGAAGTACTATGAAATATAATAGAGAATGTAATGGGTGATTTTTTATTCTCTCAAATTTCAAAAGTACATAGATCAGCAAATAAAAATGCTACAAAACCATAAAACTTCTTGAATAATTTTTATCTTTTTTCCTTTTTCATTTTTTGCCTTGGGTCTTGCAGGTAAATAAAAAAATAAGAATTAAAATTTGTATGTTCTTCTCAATTTTACCCAAATAAAGTAGCATTTACCCTGGGATTTTGGGAAGGTTTCATGAAGATCTCGCTAAAGAAAGAAGATATTGTTCCACTGACAATCTTTGAAGAGAAATTGAAGTTTTTTGGCCATTATGTAAGAATTAGAAGCTAGAGGAATGTGAGAAAAGAAGAGGCACATTTCACTCCTCAAATCAGTAAGGTAAACTTAAGACCTGAAAGAATTTTCTCACCTACCCCAGCAACGTTTTATAACTACACTTAGGTGACTATAGCCTGTGACTATAAACATCTAATCTGTTAAGTATTAAAATAAGTCAACTGAAATCATGAGGAAAAGGGCAACACATATAAAACAGTGATTAGTTATAAGCATTCTAAATTAAGATTTCAGAAATGCAGAAACTTGGGAAATTTTCTAGGCAACTCATTTAATTCATAGGTTGTTTTGAGCAGAAAAATTGTACAACGGCATGCTTAGCTGGTATTCTAGAGCTGTGGGGAACAGTTTGTATATTTGTGTCTGTCTCTCTCTGTATGCATGTGATGTATATTTATCTCCTCAGTTTACTGAATAATTCAAAAATTTGTGTTTTAATTTGTGAATTATTCTAAATTATGCAGATAATTTACTAAAATCTGTATTTTGCCTAGTGTTGGCAAAGTTTCACCATAAAATCCAAGAAATAAAGCCTATTTTTCAGTGGGAATGAAAAAATTGTGGGATAGGGAGGGATTTAGCTGAGGGATAATTAAACAAAAAGAAGGTATTATTATGTTCATCTAGATTGAAGGAACCTAATCCAATTGAAATTCTTTTAAGGTGGTGCCAGAAAGGAATTTATTTTTCTTTGTAGTAATGCTAGGACTTGAAATAACTTACCTAGTAATTAGCTACTTCATGGGAAAGAAAAATCTCATTTGTGTTTGCTTTACTAAAAATGAAGGCAAAGAAGCCAAGATGTGGTAGATCAGTTAGTTCTCTTCATCTGTGAGCCATGGTAGATGTTTATCTCTGTTTCTCTGTGAATGCTGCATATATATCTGGATGAGGCTGAGACTTTCTGCCAAAGCATGCAGAACTGATCCTTGCTATCCAGCAAACCACACTGCCCCCAGCTATTGCTTCTGGCTTGGTGACCCTCACTACACTACACAGCTCATTTTGGACAGGGATGGTTCGATATGGTTGTCTCTCTTGGTCGTTCCTCCTAAAAGCAAATACATTACACATTGGTATAAGGTTTCTGGTTTCCTTTCAGAGCATTGTCAGATGAGCGTGTTTTCTCTCACTCTACTGGTAGCACAAATGTCTCTTTCAACATTTTAATTGTAAAGAGCTTCAACACTGCCATTAAAGTCACAGTTCGAGAGGCTGTGACTCTCTCTCTTGTGAGTTCATCCCTGTGCGAGAGGGGACCCTGTGGCGAGGTGCAGGTGGGGTAAAAAAAAAAAAAAAGCCTTTTCGTGTAAGAAGCAAGACTTCATTGTATTGCCTGTGTTTGGAAATACCCACATGGTGTTCAATTTCTTCCTTCACATCCAACACTGGCAGTTTCTGGCACCTCACAGTAAAATTCTGGTGTTTCCTATTGGGTTCTTGGGAATTGCTACTACTTCATCTGAATTACAGTTTATATATAAGCAGCTAACTCATATTGTATTAATAAAGGAAATTCTCCTGCTGGATCCAAGTCAGTCTCACAATGCCTAAACAGAAAACAATTGAATTGAATTTATGTTGGCATTCTCGGTCCTATCTATTTCGGCAGAAGTAAATCTAAGTGATACTGCCTTCCAAATTTTGTAAAGAGTAAGCCATTCCATTTAATGACAATCGAAACTAAAGCAATATTTTCTTCTTTAGAAAGTTACTCTACAAAGGTTTCCATTGACAATTTGAAGTGTAGTGATTCAATGAGGCATTATAGAAACTGTACATTTGGGTATATTTTTAAGTGGGGTGGAGCAGGGGCTCTTGCTACTCTGTATATCCCCCTATGTTTCCTAGGGTTGTAAGTATAGAGACTTTTACCTCCAGTACTGGTTTTTAGATTAGCTACATCATAATCAGTTGGGGAACTTTAAAAATAATACAGATTTGAAGACACCAGTCCCAGAGATTCTTATTCAGTTGGTCAGAGGCAAAGGTTTGGAATCAGTGTTATTTATAAGTCTCTTACTCAATTTTAAGATATTCCATGTTTGGGAAACAATTTTTAAATCTATAAGATACTTTAGTTACTTTTTCCTATAATGTTTTTTCATGAAAACATGAAGAAGTAAAATAATGACTTCTGATCATGCCAAAATAAATGTTCCGGTGCTTTTTTCCTTGCTTTTATTTTTTCAAAGAAAATGTTTTGGTAGCAAAGCACTAGGTTGTTCAAGAAGAACCAGCTCAGGCAAACTTATATCATTTGTCAAATATGTTTTAGGTACTCCAGGGCCCTCTCTTTATCCACGGTTGCCTAGGTGTCCATACCAGTCAGGATAAATTAGGTTATACTGTGGGAACGAACAATTCCAAAATCTCAGTGGCTTAATCCAGCAAAGTTAATTTACTACTCATGCTACAGATTCATATGATTGACTGTGGCTTTGCTCCATAGCATTTTCTTTGGGGCTTAGGCTGACAGAGCAGCCTCTGTCTAGAACATTGCTGGTTATAGTGGCAGAGTGGCAAAGAAGATATAGTGAATCATGTGCAGGCTCTTAAAGCTTCTGCCCAGAAAGGGTCACATGACCATGTGTGAATTCCACCGGGAAGAGTGTATAATCTTCCAACAGGAAGTGATAGCAAATATTTGAGAATCAGAGTGCACCACATAATTCTCTATAGAAAATAAATAGTGCCGATCTTAAACTAACAGAAAATAAGTACTTATTGAGTACCTACCATGTTGCAGACACTGGGAATACAACAGTAAATGGAAAACACAAAATCCCTGAACTCTTGGGGGCTCTCAATGGAAGGAGTGGGAGGGGGTCTAAAAATGTATATATATTTTTAAAGAAAAACAAAGCAGGACAGGAGAATAAGAGTGATGACAGGGTTGAGAGTTCTATTTAAACCAAATACTTAAGGAAGTGTCTTGTGAGATATTTGAGCATAGAATTTAAAGAGAATGGACTCTATTTCGAGACCTGGAGGAGGAGATTGAGGTAGAGGGAGCAGCAGTTGCAAAGGTGCTAAGTCAAAACACTTGTTGCCTGATGGGCCCTCCAAGAAGGCCTGAGTGGATAGACACTTCCATTCCAGAAGAGAGACATAGGAAAGAAAAAATGGGTAACAGTTCCCAAATAAGTCCAAACTGCAAGGCGAATTTCATGAGAACTTAAAGCTTGAGTATAATTGTCTTAGCCTGATGCTCTGCCTTCCGAGTTCAGGTGAGGGAAAGGTCCTGCCTTCCAGACACAGTCTGAGAAGTTCCAACTTGTGGACCCACTGGAGTGGTGATCTTGACTCCAAAGTTTTGCTAGGCTGGGCTAGGAACCCCAAGGCTCTGAGCAGCCCCACCTCCACAGCTTTGGGCAGAGAGGCCATCTGGCCTGTTGAAAGTGAGGTGATGGTCTCTCCTTTTTAAACCAAGGAGGCAGCCTGATGATCCCTAAATCTCCTTCAGGGTTATTCTTCCCTTGTCCTGAAGAACAGTGCACATTCACAGTTAAATAACTTATAGTTCTGTCTTGTAGAATCCCAGGAGTCCATCAGTCTTCGTTCATCCTTTCCATCTCCTTTCTCTTCAGTTCAAACTGAGTTTTCCTGTTGAGGTGGCTGATTAAATCCATGACGCATACACATACTAAGCTCTTTATCTAAGGGATGCTCAGACATACCTTCAGTGTTCTCTCCCAAACACATTTTCTCAATTTTTGCAATATGGATAGGCTGAAAATTTTTCAAATCTTTAGTTCTGCTTCCTTTTTGCTTAACAATTTCATCTTTATTTCTCGCTTCTCACATTTAACTACAAGCAGTCAGAAAGAGCCAAGCCACACATTCAACATTTTGATTAGAAATTGTCTCAACTAAATATTCAATTTTATTGCTCACTAGTTCTACTTTCCAGAAAACAGTAGAATGCAACGCAGTCAGAGTTTTGAACGCTTTATAACAAGGATAGTTTTTTTCTTCAGTCTTCAATAACATGTTCCTCATTTTGGTATACAACCTCGTCAGAATGGCCTTTACAATCCGTGTTTCTACAACATTCTCTTCAGGATTACTTAGGTATTCTCTAAGAAGATAGGGCTTTCTCTATAGCTCCTCTCCTCCTCCTCTGAGCTCTTAACCAGAATCACCCTCAATGGTCTGTTCATGGCAATGTAGGCTTATTCTGGCATTCACCTCAAAACTCTGCCAGCCTCTGCTCATTACCTAGTTTCCAAAGCTGCTTCCACATTTTTAGGTATTTGTTATAGCAGCAACTCACTCTTAGTACCAATTTCTGTCTTAGTGCATTAAGGCTAAGACAGAACACATACACTGGGTGGCTTATAAGCAACATAAATAAGTTATTTGTTCCTCACAGTTCTGGAGGCTGAGAAGTCTAAGATCAAGGCACAGTCTGATTCTCTGGTGAGGGCCCACTTCCCGGTTCATAGATATCTGTCTTCTTGCTGTATCTTCACATGATGGAAGGGATGAGGGAGCTCTCTGAGGTCTCTTTGATAAGGACACTAATCCTGTGCATGGTATAATCACCTCTCCAAGGTCTCAGTCCCTAATACCATCACATTGGGGGTTAGGATTTCAACATGAATTTTGGAGGGACACAGATATTTAGTCTATAGCAAGGTCATAGGTCATTTTGGCAAGAGTAGTTTAAGTGAAGAGATAGGATTAAAAAGCTTAACTTAAGCAGTAATAGAACCTGAGAATTTGGAGAGCAAATACAAACTCTTTTAAAAGGTTTCACTATAAATGAGAACAGGTAGATAAGGCTCAGTGCTTAAGTAATTATCTTTTCCATTGTAATTGTACCATTTTACATAATTGCTGGTAGTACTTCCAAAGTTCCAGTTGTTCCACATCCTCACCAACCCTTGGTATGGTCAGTTTTGTTAATTTTAGCCATTCTGATGAGTGTATAGCTTTGGTTTTAATTTGCATTTCTCTAATGACTAACGATATTGATTATCATTTCATGTTCTTATTAGCTATTTGTAAAGTAGCTTTTGTAAAGTATCTCGTCAAATCTTCCATTTTCTTATTGGGTTTTTACTCTTTCTAATTAGCTTACAAGGTGCTTTATGTACTCTGGATACAAGTCTTTTGTCTGATACCTGATTTGCCAATAGTTTTTCATCATTCATGGCTTGCATCTTTGTTTTCTTAGTGGTGTCTTTTAATAAGAAAAAGTTTTCAGTTTTGAAGAGATCCAACTTATTTTGTCTTTCATGCTTCATTGCTTTTAGTATCCTAAGAAATATCTCCCTACCCCAAAGTTGCAAAAATTTTCTCTTATGCTTTCTTCTAGAAGTTTTCTCATTTCGTGTATTATATTTGTGTCTATGATCCTTTTGAGCTAAACATTGGTATCATGTGATGTGAGGTTGATGTTCACTTTTTCCCCTAAGGATATCCATTCAATCCAGCAATATTTGTTAGAAAAACATTCCTTTTCCCACTGAACTCCATTGGCACCTTTGCCAAAAACCAATTGACCATATGTACTGGCTTTGCTAAATAGTTGGGCGGTGATACATTTTTCTCTCTCTATATATATTTTTTATATATTTGGGTAAGATTGGATTTATTTCTTCCTCCAGTGTTAGATAGAATTCGCCAGTGAAACCATCTGGGCCTGGACATTTTCTTTTTGGAAAGATTTTGATAACAAAGTAAATTACTGTAACAAGTGTAGTGTTATTTATATTATTTATTTTTTAAGTCAATTTTGGTATGTTGTATCTTTTGGAAATGTATTTACTCATCTCTATATTCCAGTTTTTACATAAAGTTATTTACAGCGTTGTCTTATTGTTCTTTAATATCCGTGGTGTTGATAACCCTTTTTAAATTATTAACATCAATGACTTACATTATCTCTCTGTTTTTCTTGATTAATCTGGCTATAATTTTGTCAATTTTGTTGATCTCGTCAAAGAGCCAATTTGGGACTTTGCTAAGTTTCTCTATTGTCGATTTTCTATTTTATTGATTTCTGTTCTTTATTGTTTCTTTCCTTCTAGTTACTTTGGGTTTACGTTGCTCTTCTTTTTCTAGATTCTTGAAGTGAAACTTAAGTCATTGCGTTTAAATCTTTCTTCTTTCTAATATAACTATTTAAAGCAGCTTTTCCCTTTAACCACTGCTTTAGCAGTATCTAACACATTTTGACATGTTGTATTTTTGTTGTCATTCAATTCAAAATATTTTCTAATTATTCCTGTGATTTCATCTTTAACTGGTGATTGTTATTTAACTTCAGATATTTAGGATTTTCCTAACATATGTTTTTGTTATTGATTTATTTATTTATTATTATTTATGCCTACAGCACCTGGTCTTCCTAGGTGGTCTCCCACTCAAGTACTAACCAGGCCAGACCCTGCTTAGCTTCCGAGATCAGACATCGGGCTTATTCAGGGTGGCATGGCCATAAACCATGGACCTTGGCTCTACTGGGGCGTGAACCCAGGACCTTCTGTATGTAAAGCAGACGTGCTAACTGCTATACTATGGAACCACATTAATGATTTTTAATTCAATTCCTTTGTGGTCAAAGAATTCACTTTGTATAATTTTGATCCTTTTAATTTTATAAAAATGTGTTATATGGCCCTGCATATAGTCTATGAGCATTCAGAAGAGAAAATGTGTATTCTCTGGTTTTTTAATGTAGTGTTCTATAAATTAGGTCAAGATAATTGATAGTGCTGTTCAGATATTTTATATCTTTACAGGTTTTTTTTTGTCTTATTCATTCTATCATTTGCAGAGATTAAAATCTCCCATGCCTCAGAGAGGAACCTGCAATTATAAAGGTTCATACTGAGAATCTGAGAATGCACCTCTCCAACTACCCCTCTGAGTTCTCTCACTCTCTAGCCCCTGAAAACTCGTCTTCCTCACTCCATTGGCCAAAAATATGGGCTATTTCTTGGAGTGTTAGCCACTTCCAGTATGGCTGCTGCTGCAGCACTCTAAGATCAGGGTTTGCCATTAGGGCAAAACTACAAGAGATTAGAGAAAAAAAATTAAAAACTTGTCCCTGTGCAATCACTTATGAAAGTTTCGACTTCTTTCCACAATCTGCCTACTTTTGTTTACTTTTCAGAATCCTCAAGTTGTTGTCTTTTATATTTTGTTCAATTTGTAGTCATAATCAGTAAGAGGGATGGGGCATATGAGGATGGAGCTTTTGTGCCATGCCAGTACTGAAACATCCAAAACGTTTTATAAGTTTTATGTAGAAAAACTTTTGTTTTTCACCAGGAATTTTGAGTTTTGTGTTTTTTCCAATAAGGTCTTTCATATCCTGAGAACATAAAATATATATATGTCTATATATTTATTCTACCTTGTTTCTTATAGTTCTTTCAAAGTTCTTTTGTATGTTTTATCTTAAGTTTACTTAATAATTCAACTAAAATTTATTTTTTAAATATTTGGCATGGATGAAGTAGAGACCTAATTTTAATTTATTTCTTATTGTAAAATAAATGATTAACTGTCCAAGCACCTTTTATCGTATAGTACATCATTTTCCCAAATGAATGTTATTTATTTATTTATTTGTTTATTTTTTAAATTGAAGAAATAATTTTAAATTTTTTTCCCTCATCTACCTCTCCCCTTCTCCCTCCCCCCTACCCTCTGATATGAATTTGTTTTTGAATTGTCCATTCTGTTCTATTGATCAATTTAATTATTAATTTCCCAATATCTAACATTATTAGTTTAATCCTATTTTGCTCATAATATATATTTATATTATTTTATGCTTAACCTGTTATTATAATTGAATTTTCCAAAATTGTATGAAGTAGGAATCTAAATTTTTTTTTAAGAACATCAATTGTTCCAACACCACTTTTTGTATAGTTCATCATATACACACATGTAATTGGATTTTTGGACTTTAGATTCTCTATATTGCTCCTTTGGCCTATTTGTCTATTACCATTCTAATGTTTAGCAATACTATGTTAAACCATTTTGATCATTATGTATATTACTCTTTTAATGAAGTTCTTCATTAAAAGTACTAATATTTTCTGTAACTATGTGTGGTGATAGATGTTAATTAGATGTAGTTCACAGTATATACAAATGTTAAATCATTTTGCTGTACACCTGAAACTAATATAATGTTGTAGGTCAATTATACCTCAATAAAAAAAGCAGCAATAACATTTTATTTAGGGTTTTTGCATCTGACTTTATAAGAGAAAGTCTAGTGTTTTGTTTTGTTTTTTTAAAAATATTCTGATCTGATTTTATAACATTCATAAAATGTTCTGGTCCTAGTTTTTGACTGTATTTTCTACTTTGTCTATGCTGCTGGTCTATTCTGTTTTTAATTTCTTGATGTACTCTTATTAATTTATATTTTTCTAGGAAAATCAATCATTTATATTTTAAAAAATACTTTGTGTAAAAATAGTCTCTTATCTTTTAAAAATTTCCTGTATTTATGTTTTCGATCTCTTTATCATTTTAATAGTGTTTTAATTTCTATTTAGTTTACCAAAGATTTATTTACCAATATTTTCAAAGAGGCAACATTTGACTTTATACATATATTCTATTGTATGCTTATTTTCTAATTAATTAATTTCTATTTCAATCTTTTGAATCCTTTCTTTGGGTGTGTTTTTTATTATTTCTCTAGTTTATCTTGACTATTTAGTTCATTTGTAATTTTTATTTATTAAATATTTTTAAGCCTAGATTTTATTATTATTATCATTATCATCATCATCATTTTGTATATTTTTAAATTTCACAGTGAATATGTTTTCCTATTTTGATTTCTTCCTTTTTCCTTTCAGAGATTTTTGTTTGTTTTGTTTTATTGCATTTTTGTCTACTTCATACATATTTTTTGTCTACTTGTATTGTCAGCTGAGAAAAGTTTGTTAAAGTCTCCCAAATCAGAATGTTCTCATGTTGCTGGACTAGTCCCAGTGTACACATCCCCAGCTACCTATGATTGCACTCAGAGTTCCACAGGGAGAGGGCTGGGAAACAGTACCTTAGTGCAGTGACTGTTGCATCATCTCTTTCCTTCCCTAGCTAGAGCCAAATCAGCAGTACTCTTGGCAAGCCAGACCCTCTCTGGAATAACTATATGTAATTAATGAGCAAAGCATTCTCTCTATATGACATTCTTTATAAGTTTTCCTTGATGTGATCAATGACACTGGAAATTCCCTGGAGAAAGTCTTTGTATATACTCTGAGCACTCATTCACTTCCGTAAGATACACATGTCTAAACTGTTAAGCAACCAAACAACTGACAATAGTACCTCCTTTTCAAAGGACGAAAATTTGACTTGTAAAAAGGTTGAAAATGTCATGGCTTCAGAGAAAGTTTTCCAAAGTGAATTATAATTAAGGTTTATTATAGTTCACAGAGTATTTTCCTATACAGTAAATAATTTATACTAGTAATAACTCTGTGAACAAATTAAAAATTTCATGACTATCATCATTGTTCTGATAGAAACCATTGAGTACTAAGGATCAGAAGTGACTTGTTCAAAATCGTACAACTAGTATGTGATGAAGTCAGTATTGGAATACTCATGATTGCAAATGTCAAGTTTCTTTCACTTTATTATAATAATTTCCTACAATCTCGAGACTCAATTTTCATGGGAAAATGCTCCTTGTATTCTAATTTATATAGACGATGAAATTTTGGAAATGAGGAATTCCTCAAATGTAATCGTTCAAGAGATGTTTGTTGATTTTACTAGAAAGGTGCTTGATCGCTTCCAGTTGCCCCTTCACCCTTTCTGCCATGCTCTGTAGCAGGAAGCTGACTTACACTCAGCATCACGGGCTCCCTGACCCTGAGAGATTTAGTAGGGTTGACCAATGGGAGTGCAGCAGGAGGCCTGAGGGAGGAGGAGAGGGAGAGTTGAACATAAATTTCCATTTCCTCCTTCCAGGTTGATTTGAGCTGTCCACATAACTGAAGAGCCCAGCTCTAGTCTAGGACTTTTTTCACCCAGTTCTTTTTTTCCCTATTCCAGTAGCGATTTCCTCCCCTTGCCTTCTCAGGCCTAGGGTGGGAGTGGTTCTCTAGTGTTTCTTCAAGAACACCACCATTTCTTAAGATTTCCCTATACCCTGCTCACACTTTCGTAAAGGTCTCTTTTTAAAAAATCCTCAAATTATCTTATTTGAATGTGCCAGCTGATTTTTGCAAGAACCCTGACTGATAAAGGAAACAAATTACTCTTAAAGTTTATAGCTTTAGTAAAAAAAAAGGGGACAAGTTTCCTAGCCAAGCCAAAAACTATTCATATACTAACATCTGATCACTACAGTTTTGGAAAGGAGTTGGTTCTTTTAATATATTCTTCATTGGGGATTACATATTTTCTGGACCAAAATCATAATCAAATCCAAAGGATTTCTAATACTTTATATATTGTTAATAAAATTTAACAGTAACAAGAAAAAAATGAAAAAAAGGAAACAACCTTTTCAGTTTCCAAAGCGGAGAGAAAAAAAACACTGCAGTGCTCCTAAATCATTCTGTTCCCATGCAAACTTCTTCACCATACCACCCTAAGAAGTCCCTTTAAAGGGTTAGAGTCTCTTGATACTGATTCTTTGGCTAATTAAAGCAAGCATGGGGCACTGCAAGGGCTTGCTTTCCAAAATTCAGTGTAAGAAGAGAATGGGAATGTTGATTACATGTGAACAGAGGGACTGAAACAATACTTTTCTAGCAGACATGTGTGTATGCATGAAGATTCACACACACACACACACACACACACACACACACACACACACACACACAGCCAGAAAGGCAAACCTGTAGAGAAAATGATATAATTCTTAGAATGCATTTGGGTGCTTGGGGAGTAAACAGGAATGGAGGCTATTGCTTTCCTTTTGAGCCAGAGCTGGGTGACACATTGACATGTTTGGTATTTTCTGCCAGTTGGCCACAGTTTGGGTGGGTGGGAAAATATACTCCCATTCTCCTCCCTTATTCCTCTGCCATGGGTTAATTTTTAATAAAATACATATATATTGTTTCAGAAAATATATATATACATATATATATATATGTATTCACAGAACTTATATTTTCTGAAACAATAAAACTACTAAGTTCCCCAAAGTAGAAATATTATAGGCAACATTCTCTGACCAAAATGCATTTAATGTTAGAAACAAATAAGAAAATCAGAAATAAAACAAAACTTCTTTATTAAATAATTCTCAGGTTAAAGAAACAAAATCAAAATTACAGAATGTCTAAAAAATAAGAGTAAGAAAAAATTTTAAAAACCATACATTTACAGTGCTAAAAACAAACAATGGAAACAAATGAAGAAGGTGCTACTTATTACGCTAGAAAAATGAATACCAAACTAAACTTTAGTAAAGCAGAAGGAACTTTTAAAAATAAGTAGCAAAAATTTGTAAGAGACAAATGTTAGAATTTATAAATGAATTCAAGACTTGGTTCTGTGGGAGAAAAAAATCAAACACAAATAATAAGTTATTCACCAATGCTAAATATGAGAATAAAGGAGAGAAAAACACAAATTCATAAAATAAGCAATGAAATAGAAAATGACTACAGATAATGAGAAAATCAGCATAAGAAAATACTTTGAAGAACTTCATATTAAAAACTTTTAAAACTTAGATATTTTTTTTCAAGAGGAAATACACTGCAAATTGTGAAAGAAATTGTGAATGTCAAAATTTTCCAAAAGCTTCTGACACAGAAGGTGTCTTTGGTGATATTTTTTATTCTTCCAAGAAACAGATTATTCCAATATGATTTAAATTTGTTCCAGAGCAACATAAAATATGGAATTCTCTTTAAATTCTTTTATGACACCAGCATATGTGTGATACTAACATAGAACAGATTCTCCCTCTCTCTCTCCCCCTCCCTCCCTCCCACCCTTTCTCCTTCTCTCTCTTTTCCCCCATCTCTGTTCCTCACTCTTTCTTCACAAAAATTCTGAACGACATATTAGCAGGGAAGAATTTAGCAGTACATTAAAGGAGTAATACAACATAACCAAATGAGATTAATTTCTAGAATGTATCCAGTTCAAATTGAGAAATACATTTCTTTCAATCAGTCAAATCACATTGATTTTAAAAGATATTTGATTGAATTCAGGACCTCTTCCAGATTTTAAAAAATGTTTAAATCTTCCCAAAATTATAAATATTTTTAGCATGTAATAATCCAAAATTTGCAAAAAAAAGATAATGTAAGGAAAGTTGTAATCAAGATAGTAATAAAAACAAAAAATAAAAATTAAACTATATGAATAAGTTGATTAAGAAATATTAAATTTCTAAAATTTGAAAAAAATTAAATTTAAGTGATTAAAATTAAATGATTAAAAAGTCTACTAAAGGATGACAGTAAAATAATTTAATAACTAAAGATACATGTCATGTTTTGGGTTACAAAAACTCAGTATTTTAAGGCTATTCCTCTAGTCACTGTCTTCAAAATAATCTATAATCCATGTATGTTTATTTAATATTGAAGCAATATTTTCTCAGGAACTTGCAAATTATTCTAAAATTAATTTTAAAAATAGATAAATGTAAAAGCCAAGAAAATTTGGAAGGACTAAAAAAAATAACTATAAGAATACTTATGCTACTACACATCAAAATTTATAAATTATGATATCTAAAGTAGAACTGCTACAAGGGGCACAGAAACAGTCTGAATTGAAACATAATAAACTAGTAAGAAATAGACCCAAAGACATGTGGTAGTTAAGTATATGACAAGATGGCATTTCAAATTAATGGAAAGATAAATAGAATTTCCATTAAATCATGTTGGGATTACTGGCTAGATATTTGGGAAAGAGAAAGCTGAATCGCTGAATCTTTTATGGGGAAATAACTTTTATATGTATCAGAAAGAAAAGAAAGAAAACATAAAATAATAGAAAAAAATATTGGTGAATAATTTTATAATCTTAGAATGGAGAATTTTTTTCTAAGCAGTAAAAGTAATTCGGGCCCATAATTAAATTTCGATAAGTTTGGTTACATAATAATGTAAACTTTCTGTACCATGAAATAAACTTTTGAAGTAAATCCAAAAACAAAATACAAGCTGGCAAATACATAAGAAAGAGTTAACACATTTAATATATGAAGAACTCTAGCATATCAGTGGAACAATCAACCACTTCAACAGAAATGTGAGTAAAAAAAATAACAGGCAGTTCGAAAAGGAGAAATACAAAGACTGATAAACATGTGGAAAATAGTCACTCTCACCAATAGAGAAATAGAAAAGAAATTATATATGTATTACTTTTCACTCATGAAATTAATAGATGTTTATGTGACTGTAGGGGAACACTGAATGAAGCATCCAAATCTTACAGGGATGAGTGTAATGGTACAGATTTCTGGAAGGCCTTATAGGAGTATGTATTATGTCTTAAATTAGATACCTTTGGTCTAATAACTTCACTTCTAAAAATTTATCCCAAGGAGACCATTGTAGAGGTTAAATTAATATATATGTATGAGTATTTTCTTTAAAGTATATAAACAATAGTAAAAATTGTAGAACATCATATCCAATAAAAGTACAATACAGATCTGAATATAATTACCCAGAATGATGCTCATGACATATTTTTTGGTTGAGAAGGTTAAAAATAGTAGGTAAAGAATAAACTGAGTATGAAATTATATTTAAGAAGATCTATCTATGTAGAGGTACACATAGAAATATACAAACTTTTATAATCCTGTATCAGTCACGTTTCCCTTAAACACAAATAACAAAACTTAGTCCAAACTGATTTAAGCAAAAGGGGAATTTTTTTTGGCTCAGATAGCTACAAAGTGTAGAGTTTGGGTTTGCTTTCAGGCACATCTTTTTCAGGCTTCAACCAGGATCATCAGGAAGAGCCAGTTTCTCTCTGCTCTCTCTGGTGGCTCTATTTTCAGACCGATATCCCTCCCATGGTGACAAAACTGCCACAGTTTTTGCCTCTCCTCCTCTCCATTTCAACACTAGCATGAAAGAGTCTTTTTTTCTGATTACTCAGTTGAAAGTTCTGGGTTCATTAGGCCTGGTTGGCTCAACTTCGGACAGGTGCCCATACCAAATCAACAGTGTCATCTAGACAACGAGAGATTCTTATTGGCTTAGAGCTGTGTGCCGGGTCATATGTTCCACCATATATCTACAATATCCATAGGTAATACAGGATAATACCTATAGCTTGTAGCCTAAAAGTTGGATGGGGCAAGGGGAGAGAGGAGGAGTCTCCCTAAAGGAAAATTTGTGGTCTTGTTATTACCTGGAGAAGGGTCAGTGGATGCTTCGCCACTAAAAGAACAAAAGCAGTGTATCCCTTTATGATGATGTTACTGAACCTATTTATTTTATTCTTCCTACTTTTGTGTGTCATTTGAGAATTTACCATTTTTAATTAGCAAAAACTATGAAAAAGTATTAGCATACATCATTTTTATATTTAGATAAACAAATCTGTTTCATATTTAGATAAACAATATATACATATAAATATAAAGAGGTATTTATTTCTCTAGTCCATGCTATTTTTGCCTTGTGTTTCACTATTTACTTGTTTCCCTATAAACAACTCAATTACTTCTTTCTATTATTTTTCCATAGCTGTTATTCAAGCTTCCAAAGTCACAGGCAAAAGAATTTGTGCAAAAAGTGAAACTATTACCTTAGGAAGTATTTCAGAAAAAGAAATGTAGAAATAAAGAAATATGGGTTGGTTCCAGAATGTTTGAAGGGAGCATTAGGGAACTCATTTTGAAGTTATATTTGCATAGCAAACATAATTTTTACTTTGCTTGCAAGTTTATATGCAGTTCCTGGAGGGAAGAGTGGCTGTCCAACACCTAGTTGATATTGCCTTTGGTGAATGGTTAATTTAGATCATTGCGTCAAACGCTTTCATGTGCACACGAGTCACTTAGGGATCTGTTAAAATGCTGATTCTGATCCATATGTCCATGTTGGGGCCCAAGATTCTTCATTTCTTACAATCTCTCAAGTGATGTTAATGCTGTAAGTCTACAGGCCATACTTTGAAAAGGAAGGATTTAAATAACATTTTCCTATCTATTAAGTAAAAAATTAAGCCAGCCCTAATCTGCATACTTCTCATTAAAATTAGAAATATGAAAATATAGTTTAAATGATTCCAGGTTTTTATATATGCTACTCTTTTTCAATTTAGGACTAAATTTTTAAAAATCAACAAAATTTGATTCGATGTTGCTTTATCTTAAAAGAAGGTAAATACTTCAGTTTTCTCCCTCACTCTCAAATAAGAGTCCCAAATCTGTTTTTCCATTAATACCATAAGGAAAAGAAATGCTTTCTTGTTGTCTTAAATGCAATTTTTCTTCTTCTAAAATCAAAGATTATGCAATTCAACTCCGAATTACAGTGGGATCGTGGAAACTCCTTTTTTGTTTGAGATTTTAACAATGTGCTCTGTCATAGGCAAACTCAAGAGCCATGAGTTTTTACTTTATTGCTGTCAACCAGTATAATTAGTAAGGCAGAAGGAGCAAGGTGCAAAGAACTTCTCTAGATTTCTAGTTGTGCAAAGTGGTGGTTCCTCTTCTTCATTCTGGAGACATGTGACCTTGGGCAGGAGACACAGCCTAACCCTAGTTTTCAACACCGATAAAGACTGAAGGCCTAAGCCGTTTAACAAGTCAGAGGCCAATTTTTGTGGCTGTGTATGAATTCGCTTTGTGTTACAAACATTTTAAATGATTTTTAATAATGTTTATGTTTTTAAACTTCACACACCCTCTCCAGCAAACCCTCTCCAACTAACTCCCTTTGCCAGTCCCTCTTGGAGATAGATGAAATCTGGGAATCAAGATCAAGGGCAGGAGTTTGTTTGTTCAAGAGCAGTGTGTGTGTAAAACAGAAATACCTTCTTTCATGTGTCCATTGGTTTGTGTGCCTTTCTGTCAGCTTGCCCCAGGAGCCAAACTTGCTTTTGGGAACTCTAGTACGCAATTCCAAAATGGTAGCTCTGCTATAATTTTTACTTATCTATGAGCATCTCACTTGCCTCTGAGTTCCTGCCTGTTTTTGAATATGGCCTCCCTGCTGAGTGAGCCATGATGCTCTCTCCCTTGGGCTTTGCTACTCTCCTGACTGCATACACAGGCTACCTTGTCTTTTGGGAGCTTAACTGGACTTTCAAACTGTACTCAGCACCTGCAACTACCTGTGTTCTTCTCTGACTCCTACTGAGGCCCACTAGCTAGGTATTTCTCACCTTCTTATTTCTTTGGCTATGCTTCTGTGAAAGTTATTGGCATTTGCTAAGAAAACAAAATGATACAGTAACATAAGCATTTATAACAACAAAAAGTTTGTTGATTAAGAATCATCAAAACCTTTTTTTTTTTTTTTTGCCAGAGACATAGAGCTTTGGTAACCAAAAATATCTCATTGTCAACTTCTTTTTACTGTGGAATCATAATACTTGTTTGATAACGGATGTTGGGTTGACCATTGGTACACGCAGCCAAAATCCTAAAGATTTAATCTTTAGCCTTGCCCCCGGAGCATGGAAACCCCACAATGCTCCCCTGTGTCTTGGCAATTCTTCTCCCACTTTTCTAGGCCTCAGATACCATGGTGACTAGGGACCCACAGGAGTTGTGGAGTTAATGCCTCTATCATTATATATAGACAGAAAAAAGTCTTGCATATGCATGTCACTAATTTTTAAATGTATAAGTAGAAAATTCTTTTATAAATTCATAGGTCTTTGGGTAAAAAACTTAAACTATAGATGAAAACATAAAGGATTCAAATATGTTTTGAATAGTAATTTATTCTAGAGCATCTGGCAAACATAAACTTGGAAGTATGAAATAGCCTCCATGTTAACAATGGCCATGTTCCAAAGAACAGTAAGGGACATATATTTTAAAAACAACAACAAAAAAACACAAACCACAATCATCTGCTACAAAAGTAAAGACTGCAGGAATTATAAAGGCTGGTGATAATAAGTGGAAGGTTATGCCTTTAAGTCCTGCCAGTGAAATCCAATTTAATGAAATGAGGGTTTAATTAGAAAAACAAAGATGACTTTCACTTCTATTTTTAATTTTATGGATGAAAAGTAAGCCTCAGAAATATGAAAGAACCAAATAAAGGCATCAAACGAGAATAACTTAAACTTCTTTTCTTATCCTGGTTTGTGGGGGGTTGGAGAATTTTAGAGCAGAGGATCATTTGGCAAGCAATAGATAAATATAAGCAAATCGAAGTTCTTGACTTTGCCTTAAGTGGCAAAATGCACAATGAAGACAAGATTGAAGGAGTCTAAGTTGTATATAAACATGGAGGCAATTGTTGTTCTTATTGGCTTAGAAAGCATGTCTTGCTCAATATAAGGTGCTGTGCTGGAAAGCAGAAAGTCCACTAAAATCCCAAAGCAGGACATTTTGAGAGTTGAAACCCTGCAAGAGTATTTTTCATTACTTCAGAGAAGAAAATATGATATATAGATTTATGTGTATGAAAGAATTTCACTAAATAAGGATTATAATTCCAAAATGAAGGCTGTCTCATGTGCCCGGATGCCAATAATATGTTGAACCTAAATAAAGAATTTAGGCTGAAGCACTAAAACAAGTTAAGATATTTAAAATCAAATTTATTATGATTCTTATATTTTAAAACTTCTTTTTTCTGGGTAAGGGATGATGGAGAGGTGGGGAGTAGGCAGGAAGAAGAGTTACAGAAAGAAAAGTGCCACAGTGGTTAAGTAAAAATTGGTTAATTCAGAGCAACTCAGTGGGAGGTCTATATCATATTTTTTACATTTTGTAATAAACCCGAAATTGTATTGGTCTTCTTTTTTTTCCTAAACTGGCTACTCTATGTGGCTACGTTCATCTATACCCAGTCTGAGTGGGCATACACACAAACCAAAAATTAAAAAAATGTTTTTGTCTGTCTCCAGGACATTTTAAAACTAATTTATTTTACTTTACATCAGCATTAAGGAAGATTATTTAAACAGAGGCACAGTCTACTCTTTGAATATCCTACCCTGGGACTAAAATTAGCAACTAAACCCTTGAATTTAAACCATTCTAAGTTTGGGATCCAATCGTATTAACCTTTCTACCAGTTTTCCTGCTCAGTTTAATCTGATAGCCCCAAGAGATGGGTTCTGAAGGAGTGCCTGAGCTATTGGGGAAGGAAGTGGTTAAGAGGGAAGAAGTACATGTCTTGGCAGAGCGTCTGAGCATGCAGTGACCTTATTTAGGGCTGGAGTAGGTAGTGCCTAAATATCACTATATCTAAAAGTATAATTTAGAGGTGTCAAAAGGCTTACCAGCTTTAAAATATCTGATAGTCTCACTAAGTTCACTCGACAAGAGTACATTTGTTAATTAAATATTTTGGGGAGAGAGGACACCTATTTTGTGCAAGAGACTTGTGTTTGACATTTAATTACGGTTGGGGTGGGGATAAGACATGGTCTTTAATTTCAAGAAGAGACCTACTTCACATTTTTCAGGCCCTGTCAAGATGCAAACAAAAGACCACATACCATATATTTAAATATTTTAAATCCATAAATTAAATTTTAAACAACTCTATTGAGATAACTTTGATATATGAAAATTGTGTGTATTTAAGGGGCATAACTTGATGTTTTGATATGTGTATACATCGTGAAAAGATCACAATCAAGCTAAATAACTTATCCATCACCTTTGCATAGTTACCATTTATGTATATGAGTGTGTGTGTGTAAATAAAGAATCTAAGTCTAGAATGTATATGAGAATGCCAAAGGTAAGAAACAGCCATGAAAATTTTGCAGATAACGAAGTTGAAAAATTTATACTAGTGTATATCGAGACATCATATATCTACAATTAATAAAAAAATATATGGAATTAGGAGAAAAGAGAAACAAATCAATGGAATTGCAGAGAATTCAGAAACAGGCCCATACTCGTAGGAAATCTGATTTATCACAATACTGGTCCTGCCCACGGGCGGTCTTGCCAATAATTGGTGATGGATCAATTGGATATCTAAATATGAAAATTTGATTCTCACCTCACATCACACCCAAACATCAATTCCAGGTGAATTGTAGATCGAACTGTGAAAAGTAAAGCACCAGTGTTTCTCAAAAATAGCATGGGAACATCTTTCTGAACTTGAGGGATGAAAAGATATTTTAAAACAGAACTTAATAGCATTAAAGAAAAAAGATTTACAAATTGGACTACATAAAAATTAAGTTCTGTTAATAAAAAAATATATATATTAATAGAGTGAAAGGTTAAGCCAGAAGACATTTTCAATACATATATCTCACAGGATTCATATCCAGATTTTACATACACACACACACACACACACACACACATACACATACACACACACACACACACACGTAAAACTCGTACAATTAAGAAAGAAAAATACAGATTACACAATAGAAAAATGGCTAAGAAATTTGAGTAGACACCATAGAAAATATCCAAGTGGCCAACAATTGTAAACATGTGCTAAACCTGTTAGTCATTAGGAAATGCAAGTGAAAACCCCATTGAAATATGAAAACACATTCACCAAAGTGGCTAAAAATTTTTAAATGATTATCAGTATCAAGTGTTGATATGAATGTCGACCTCTTGTACTTTGGTGGTGCAAATGTAAATCAGTACAATTGCTTTACAAAACTTCACTATATATATTAAACCTGAAAAATTCTTATTCAAAGACCTAGTAATTTAATTCCTAGACATATACCTAGCAGAAATGCATCAAAACAGTGGACAAAAATGTTCATAGCAGTGTTATTGTAAGAGTCCCAAATTGTCCATAATAGTAACATGGATATACTGTGGCATAGTTACACCATGAAATGATATTCAGCAATAAAAATGAAAAAAAAAATTATACCATACTGGCCTTCAGTAACATTTTTGTGTTATTTAGAAAGAACTTGACATGTTACTCCTCTACATAAACAGGTTTTTACATGTAAGTTTAGAGTATAGGTTCATGCTCTTAGGCTGAAAACTGTATAGACTTAAGGAGAGTGAAGATCCCAAACCTCTGAGCATTCCAGTAACACAGAAACGTACACGTTTACACATAGCTGACTCTGTTTGGTATTCCAGAGAATGCCACAGTGTAATTAACCAATTCTCCACCATTGTTATTTCAGGTATTTGTTATACACAAAGAGGCTGAAAACAGTCAAATTAGTTTTGGTAGGAGAAAGTCTAAAATAAGAAAATATAAAATCCAAAGACAGTTTGTGTTAGAGTGTTAAAATTATCACAGTATTAAACTATAAAATTTACTTTTCCAGGTGTGAGCCAGATGCTATATGGTTATTTTTAAGGTACTTTCTCTTCTACAGAGACTTTCAACATCTTCTCAAGGATTATATATCAATGATTCACACTTATGTTGAACACATTCCAAATTACCTATGTAGGAATTACTGCTAACAAATATCAAAGTCTTTTGAAGATTTATTTAACTGATGTTTTATTGGGAATCATTTATTTTCTAGCATTTTTTCTAGCAAAAAAAAAAAATCTGAAAACAAATTAAAATATAGGGAATAGTACAATTATTAAAAAGTAATCAATGACATTAACTTTGAGTTTGTAAAGCAGTAAAAATGTAATAAGGCATATTTTTATTTATAGACTCCAAATTACATGAAGTAATATTCAGCTCATTATAATAAAAGACTTTCTCTTAGGGCCAACAGGTATGAAATGGCTGGGAGAAGAAATTTGATATCATAAAATATACCAATGACAAATCCCATTGTCTTTAGCAACTTATATATAAATAACCCAAACATAACAAAGAGATCAATAAATACATAATATACATTTTATCATCAGGTTGAACATAAATGAATTCAATTTTACTACACTATAGATAAAACTACAGAAACATCTAAACTTCTGTCCCAAAATTTCCCACTAGGCCTATGTCCTAAAAACAAGTATTATAAGGATGCAGTAAACATTCATCATATAGAAAACATAAAGCTGTGAGTGAGGCTGTGACAGATATCATCATGCCTCGACAGGGAGACTTGTGTAAATCCTACCGGAATGCCCTTGATCTCCACCAGCATGTCCTGCAGTGACCCAGACTCCATTATGGGAAATGTAATGAAGAAAACAATTATACAGTGGCTGAGGCATTTTTTATGCTAATTGGGATGTGACAATACTGTAGCAGAATCCAGCCTCTTACTCTTTAACTAGTTTCCAATGACTGCAGCAGAGAAATTTCACTTTGTGGCTTTTCCTACTCTAGGAAAACAATGTATCTCAGGAGAATAGCCCTGGCTCTCAGCTAATTTCATCGATGCCAGTGATTCATTTGCCAGACACATGCTGGGGAGAAGCTCTGTAGGCTATCTAACTTCATTAGACAAAATCTCTAGGACCACACCCAGGAAGACTCTCCCAAGATAAACACCCCCACCCCCAACCCCACCTCACCCCTCTTCCTTTTACCGTTTCCCCATCTCTGCTTCCTCTCCATCTGGGGCTCTTCCTCAGATTCCCATTGACGACCTCTCTGTTATTTTCTCATCCCTTGTTCTCTTCACCTTCTTATTTGTTGTCTTCCCCTTTTTCTCTGTTTCATCCTCTATCTTTTATCCATTTCCTCTCCCAAGTCCCTTCTTTTATCCTACCTCTCTCTATTTTTCCCATGTCTCTCTCTCTCTCATCTATTTGGGCTATTCTCTTGGGATTTGGGAGGATGAATTTTTGGGTGTTGGATGCCTGTCTGAGTATTTTCTCAGCAGAGCCTATTTCAGCAGCTCTACTCTCGGTGTCACATCCTTTGCCCCTCCACACACTTCACCCTGTGCCCTTTGTGTTCCAAACACATCATTCCCTTTGGGAAGGTAGAGTGGCTACAGAGGTAGACACCTTATAGGAAATCAAATTCATACCAATTTACTGCCGTTAGCAAAACTTTTAGACGAGATGTTCAAGTCCCCTTCAGAACCTCCTATTTTTAATGCTTCTGTTTGATTTGTGTTTAAACCAGTAAATTGTTTTCTGCAAAAGAAGAGGCAAAATATCAATTATATCTCATTAAAATGGAGAAGTTCTTTGAAAATTTGGCCAGAAAAGGTGGAATTTCTCTATTCAAGGCTCAAAAGACCAAGAGAATGGGTGTCTTTAGAAGAAGAAAAAAATGGCAGTGTTGTGGCTACAATCTAAAAGCTTAAATCAGTGTCAGAGTCAATAACTGATATCACCGTGATGGGTCCTCAGGGCTTACATATCAGAAATGAAATGGTTAAGGTAAATTAAGCCTAAAGCACAAAAATGCATCATCTCCCCAGTACTGTTTTGTTATCTGTAGGAAATAGTTTACAGTCCGATTCCAGGAAAGAAGGCTCCTTGGTACTTTGTTGGTGGGTGCTCTGCTCATGGAGTGAATACAAGCATGGCCCCCTGTACCCACAATCTTGAAATATAGATTCTGCCTACCCCCAAATAATATTAACAACTATCTGATCATGAAAACTGAGCTCCTAGATTATGTACCCATTTCCCCCTTTTCAAAATGCTGTTTGATTCCTATATTGTGAATTCTCTTATGATAAAAATAGGAGTTAAAAATAGTGCTTATCTGTGTTGTTCTTGACAGAACTTCAAATGAAGCCAAATTCTCTTATCCTCCTGGAACAAGACAAGAAGTTATCGCCTTTATGTTTCCTTACTGATTCCTATTAGCTCTTTCGTGATTCACAATTTAATATGTGAACATGGCATTCTTTTCTGTGATTAACCCAATTTAAAATTTACATTGTTTGCTTTTTTTCAGATTTTCTTATTTGAATGAATGAAACATATTCAGCATTTAGTGGTTATTACGATAATTAAAATGACCCTAGCCAGCCTTCCTGGCACTAAAAACATGTGGTTTACTAAATACGAAAGGGGAAAAAAGCCATTATGTCAAATTAAAATCTTTATCTCTTAATGGGCAGCAAGAGTTTCTTTTGTCTGAAGGGTGTCTTCAAATCAGTGGTTCTCTTTGTATTAAAATCTAAGGAATCAGCTTTTGTTGCTTGAAAAATTCAATAGAAATTTCTAGCAATATAAGAAATATTTTTAAATAAGTAACAGCACTATCTGAAAAGGAATGAATGCTAGTTAATTGTTTAAAGTGCATAAGGATTTAGTTTCAAGTTTATACATATATACATGATCTCATGACATTTACATTTTTTCCAAATGATCGTAGAATGTTGACATTGAAGAGGACTTTAGAGATCATCCAGCGATTCTCAAATTTAGCTCGCATCAGGGACACCTGGAGGGCTTGTTAAAACACAGATGGTGGGCTCGCCCCCAGAGTTTCTGATTCAGCAGAATTTGCATTTGCAACAAGCACAAGTGATGCTAATGCTGTTGGTCCAGCAACCACATGGTGAGAACCTCTGACCTAGGCCAAGCCTCTTGATTTATAAAATAGAAACACGCAGTTCAGTGCTAAACAACTTGTGAGTGGATGAGGTAAGAAAAGAACCTGGTTCTTCTTCCTCCTAGTTTCAGTTTTGGCCTTCTACGGTAGTGCTTCTCAAACTCTAATTTGTGTGCGAATGACTAGGGAAACTTGTTAAAACACAAACTGTGTATGATTAAGTACATCTGGGCTGAGACCTGGGCTTCCACATCTCTAAAAAGGTCCCAAGTGCTGCCTTTGCAGCTGGTCCACAGACAGACTTTGAGCAGCAAAGTTCTACACTATGTTATGCAATAGTGTTGTCTTTTTTATGTTAATTACTTTAAAAATGTAGAACAGATATTATTCTTTTCCTAATAAACGTTATTTTAGAGCAGTTTTAAGTTTAAGAAGATTGAGCAGAAAGTACAGAGTTCACACATACTTCCCCCCTACCCCCGCACCAAGCACAATCTTATCCAGGCTCAACCTCTCCCACCAGAGTGGTATATTTATTACACATGATGAACCTACATTGATGCATTGTTAGCACCCAAAGTCCATAGTTTACATTAGGGTTCACAATCGCTGTTGCAAATTCTATAGGTTTTGACAAATGTGTAATGGCAGGTGTCCACTGTTACAATATGAAAAATAGTTTCACTGCCCTAAAAATCCTCTATGCTCTGCCTATCAATCCCTCATTCCCGCTAACCCCTGCCAACCCCTGTTTTTTTTTTTTTTCTGTCATTATTTTGCCTTTTCTAGAATATCATATAGTTGTGATCATACTGACTTCTTTCACTTAGGTTCTTCCATGTCTTTTCATGGCTTGACAACATTTCTTTATGGTGCTGAATAATATTCCATTGTCTGGATGTACCACAGTTTATCTAGTCAAATGCTGAAAGACTTCTTGGATGGTTCCAAGTTTTTGGCAATTTCGAGTAAAGCTGCTATAAACATTCCTGTGTAAGTGTTTTTGTGTGGATATGTTTTCAACTCCTTTGGGTAAATACCAAGAAGTGAGATTGTTGGATCATATAGTAAGAGTATGTTTAGTTTTGTAAGAAACCACCAAATTGTCTTCCAAGGTGGCTGCAGCAGCTTGCATTCCCACCAGCAATGTGTGAGAGTCCCTATATCTCCATACCGTTGCTAGCACTAGGCGTCGGTCAGTGTTCCAGATTTTGACCATTTTAATAGGTGTGTAGCAATATCTCATTATTATTTTAATAAGGTCTTGTGCTCATTTTTAAGCACTCGTGAGGGTTGTTGTTTTTTTTAAGTCTTTTGCAAGTGTTTTCTCCCAGTCTGTTGTTTGTCTTCTCATTCCCTTGATAGATTTTTCCCCCCCCCCCCACCCAAGCAAAAGGCATCATTTCTTGCTTAGGTTTATATTCTTTCAAAAGTTAAGCCTTATTGATAAGCATATGAATTTAAAATATTTTTTAAAAAGATTTTGTATTATTTCAGAAGGAAAAAATGAACTCTAAATATACTGACTATTTTAGTGACTAGTTATTAAATAGCCATTGCTAATTTACATATATATATATGTCCATTTATTCAAGAGCATTTATTATCAAGCACTTTCCCTGTGCCTGAAACTTGGAACATAAGAGTCATAAAGCCCAAATCTCTGCCATCAAGTTCAGTTAGGAAGGTGAGTGTAAAATGAAGTACAGAGTGCACTGTGGTTGGTGTTAGCACAGCAATATATACAGGAATGGAAAGAGTACTTAGCAGTGGCTTTCCAGGGGAGGTGACTTCTGAACTGGATTTAAAAGTGCACTAGGGAGTTTGACAGATTTTGAGAGGGGGAAGGAGGAAGAGGCAGACATTCCAGACTGAGAAATCATAGAATTTAAGACTAGAAGAGGAAAGGCCTGAGGACAAAGCATTGACAAAGGTTCACATTTAGGGAGATGAAAGAGGAAGAGAAAGCAAAATAGAGGCAGGACATCTTCAGAGACTTGGGAGAAACTAAAGTCCAGAGCTAACTTTAAAAGTGAAATAAAATTACCTATTGATTGTCCTTGTACTCCAGGAGACTTATGTAGTCCTGTAGACTATAGAAAATCCAACACACCATAGTTCAATGGGAATAATTGTTAAGGCAAACACCCTGACTAAAATTTCAGGGATTCCCATACATTTAAAAGTAATTTTAAAAACACGATCCCTCTTAAGCAATTAAAATATAAACTAATATATGAACATGTATTTTAAGAGAGATATACTTTAAAACAATCTAATAAAATAGAATCAATTGGTTAGACTGTGAGTTTTAGGTAGACAGGGACTGTGAGTTAAATTCATAATCTTTTAAAGATTAACTAAAGAAGTATTTTTACTTCTATCTTGCCCTTTACTTCTTTTAAAACATATATGTTTTTTAAAGAAAGGTCTTCTTTTCTTTCTACTTTTATTCTCAGCTTAGCTCAGTTGCAAGCTCTTGCTCTTTTTGGCAGCTCACTTCTCTTCAGGGAGCGATCTTTCTCTGACTCAGACATTTCTGCCTTTTCCCTTCTCTCGTGTAAGACCTCTACCTAAATTTTCCAGCTATATTTCAGCTAAAATATCCCTTCTTTCCTGTGTGGGTAATTCATTTCTCTCCAGTTTATTTTCTACTCTGCAGTTTCCCTGTCCTTCTTTGGGAGAAAGACCTTTTATAGAACTTTCTTAGCTCTCAACATATCTATGCACAGTGATTTAGAGTTATGTTGCAAATTTTCCTCTTATGTGACTTTTTAGGTTAAGAGAGAATACTTGTAAGTATCCAGAACCTCTTCAAATAAAGATTGAAATAGGACTTGAACTTATTAGATGCCAATTGACTGATTTTCCTATTTTCTATCTAAACTTTTGGTCACCATGAACAGTTAAACACTAACCATTGTTACCAATTTAAGAATTATTCAGTATTGGACACGATTAAAATTGTATTTATGGACAGGCTATCATAGCAATTCAGAAAACAGCTTTTAAAATGAAAAATATAAATATAGAAAAAATAAACTTTTGATACCATCAAGCAGAAGGAAGGAAATAAAGATTAGAGCATTAATCAATAAAATTGAAAACAGAAAAACAAGAGAAAATCAAGGGACAAAAAGCTGATTCTTTGACAAAAATCAATAAAAATTGATAAATCTCTGCAAGACTGACGGATAAAAAGAGAGAGAGTACACAAATTACTGATATCAGGAATAAAACAGGGGCTATTAATACAGATCCTACAGACATCAGTGATAAAAGAATACTACAAATGACTTTATGCTACTAAATGTAACAACTTAGAAGAAATTGGCTTAAAAATCACAAGCTGCTAAAACTCAGCCAAGATAAAGTAGGCAATCTGAATAGTTCTGCAAACACTAAACTGAATTAGTCATTTAAAAGCTCCTGAAAAATAAATCTAAGCACAGATGGTTTCACTGGATAAATCTACCAAACACTTAAGAAATTAACACCAATTTTACATAATCTCTTCCAGAAAAATAGAAGAGGAAAGAATATTTCCCAGCTCATTTTACAAGGCTAATACCATCCTGATGCCAAAATCAGATAAAGGCAATACAGGAAAAGAAAACTATAGGCCAATATGTCTCACGAACTTAGATGCAAAAGTCATCAACAAAATATAAGCAAATCAAATCCAGCAATGTACAAAAATAATTATATACCATGACCAAGTGAGATTTATTCCAGTATGCAAGGCTGGTTCAACATTTGAAAATCAATCAATCCACCACATCAACAGGCTAAAGAAGAAAGATCATATAATCATATCAACTAATGCAGAAAAAGCATTTGACAAAATCCAATACCCAATCATAATAAAAAAAAAAAAACCCTCAGTAGACTGTGAATAGAGGGACAATTGCTTCCACTTGATAAAAGGCATCTACAAAATACCTATTGCTAATACCATACTTAATGGCAAAAGGATGTCAGCTCACCATTCTTATTCAACATAGACATTCTAGCCACTGAATGAGATAAAAAGGAAAGAAGGAGGGAAAGAAAGAAGGGAAGAAGGAAAAGAAAAATATTAAACACATACATGTTGCAATGGAATAAATAAAACTGTCCCTCTTTGCAGATGACATGACTGTGTAGAAAATTCTAAGGAATCCACAAAAAATACTGCTGAAACTAATAAGCTCAGCAAGGTGATAGGATTTCAGGAAGGTCATCAAGCTTGCTTAGATTCCCAGGAATTGGCCAGTGACTACTTTGCAAAGAAATTTCTTTAGCCATCCAGTAAATTTTTTAGTGATACATATTTCCTTATCAATTAAATAAACTTTACAGAAATTAGGAAACTATAAATATCTGAAGTATATATATGTAAGTATTATTGACAGTGAAAATAGAATAAGAGAATGTTGACACAAAAGGTAGCAGTTAGATAGGAAACTATTTACAAGCATGAATTCTGTTAAGGACTGGAATTTAAGGATGACAGCACTAAAGTATTAGGGATGCTTAGGATTTCCTGATGGTGCCTAAAGAAAAAGAGAAATTAATGCTCATCATCTGAGGGCAGTGTGACTAGGAGCAGATCTTTACTGAAGTCAGTGTGAGGATATATCAGATGTAAATTTCTCTAAATTTGTGGCTGTTATCTACCATTAATCCTCTAAAGAGTTGAAGAGAGGTGCTGGGACTTTTTCACTTATATATCAGTTAATTGGGGACTTCCTTTTTGATGCTCATCAATACATTTTCATATTAGATGCTTAGTAATGTCTTGATGCCAGGCAAAGTGTCTACTCACAAATTTAAACTTTCTCTTTCCATCCCCCAGAATCTGGACACCTTAGCAAGTGCGTATGTATGCGTTAGAATCCAGAGGAGAGAAGGAGTAAATAAAGAGGAGATCATACCATATATGAACTATTGGAAAACTAATCTTAAATTTCCTTAAAACTCTACGAACCACTTCTGGTAACTAGAAAGTGATTTTCATCTTAGTCAAAGGTAGCTAAATCTAACTGAATGAGCCCTACATTTGTAAAGCAATGTTTGGTTTGATTGTGAGTGTTAATCAAGTCTGAAATATGACTTATTAATTTCTTCAGATAATTTTTAAAACTTCAGGTTTTGATGTTGAAAAAAATTTAAACATTAAAATAGTTGGCTCCACCTCTAATTTGACTAAGAGGTGACATATTAAAAATAACATATATGTAAGTTCTTGAAATGTGAACACAAAAAATCTCTTCACACCCCTTCCTGCTCCTCCTACATTCTAATTCCATGGAGATATTGTGGATTCATAAAACAGACCTATTTCAATCAGCACATTAAAAAAAAAAAGAAATATATTTAGCTCAACAAAGAATGTTTTTAATTTGGACTGATGAGCTGTATTTCAAACAGTCATGTAGATAGGAGGCTTGAGAGTCATTTTCTTACACACACATACACCCCTACCCATTTGATGATCACAAAGCAAACTCTTGTAATCATAAGATTGCAGGACTAAACTTCTTGGGAGACATGCCATCTAAGAACCCACAACTTCACAGAAAAATTTAATTACCACATTGCCCCATGGAGCTTACCCTCAACTCTGATGAGCAGATTTCATGTTAACCTTATAAACAAAATGCCTAAACTCTCAGAATAAAAAATGGCTGCATATTTTCCCAAGTAATCAGTCCCGAGATGAAGAATCCCCAAAGAAAACAATAGTTTATAAGCTGATGTGATGTCAAATACCAGATACCATGCAAAAATATCCAGAATGAGTTTTCTTCAAGTGAAGGTCTAGTTCACTCACCTGAATAAACTGGCCTCTGCTATACATTACATCATGAGTATGAGATCAGAAATTTCTTCCTTAGGTAGTACTTAATGCAGAAACACGTAAAGCCTGTATTTCTTGGAAAGCTGTCATTACAGTGATTTTAAAGCATGCATAGCTATTTGAGTATTATTGAGTACAAAGTTTTAAAGCATCAGTTCCAAATTATGAATTGTTCTACATCGAACAAATCACTCCACACTAACATGCCTGACAATCGCTCTCGGGACCAGATTGGTAACTCTTTATCCTGACACTTAGATTTTCTCTTAAAATCTATGATACATTGGTGTCCAATTAGGAACTGAAAAGTAGTTAAAAACAATAGTAAAGGTAACACAGGAGACTAAAGAATCCAAGAAAACCAATTGTTCTGTATCTTTATCTTTTACAAGTGTTAACAGATTGGAATTGTGGGTTTGTAGTTTTTGGCAAGCGTGTTTATTTTGTACTGATGGAAATATTTGGCTTTGCAAAATGTGTTTTGGTCAGGTAGACTCATAACCCAGGCCATCCATCACTGGAGTAATGTCAGGACTCGAATAGTTTGGCAGGTTGAGGAGAACATGAATTTCCCAGGATATGTAGCAAAGAGCCATCTCTGAATGAGCAGGTATTTGGGGTGGTACCACATGGCCCCAATGCTGACAGCAGCTGCTGTTATCTCCTTCCCCACCCCAAGACATAGATCTGCAAACCGCAGAGTGACTCAGACCTTTCTGACTGTGTACAGGAGGACCGTGATCACCTTGAAAAGTGGGTACAGATCCCCAGTGGGTCTGGGCTGGTCTGGAACACCCTGAGCTGGTGGGCGATTCTAACCATCGCTGTGCTGGGTAGTGGCAGAGGTCTCATAAGGCTGATGGGGCATGACGCAAGCCTAGAGTACTTGTTGCTCACAAAGGTCAGGTCACACCACTCACTCCCCCAGCAGGAAGAGCCAGTCTTTTCTGATATACAGGACCATGCAGTGCAGTAAGTCTGGCCAAGTGGTGCTTGTGAGTGGGAGCGGGGTGAGGGTAGACACCACTGAGCACTAATTTTTCTTCGTAGGTTGTACACTATCAATGCAAATGGCAAAGCCCCCAAGCTGTTCTTTGCATCTGCCTGCGATAACTCACACAGGTTACATATGCAAAGGTCCTCCTTTGCAGGGGGTAGCCAGGCCATGTGCAGTATTTTAGAAAGCCTGAGACAGTTTGCTGTCACGTGATACCACAATGTTGCTATTACTGAGCAACAGCAAATGGGATAAAAATGCACTCTTTGTGAACTGCACCTCTAGTCCTCTGGCCCTGCGCTGACTTCCATTCAAACTACACAGCATGGAAAGTTGGCAACCAGCTGATACATCTGTGCTGTGACAGCCGATACTAATAGTTAGGGTCAAATGTGACAATGTCTTCCCATTTTCTTGGACCTGCGAGCTTTCTTAAGCTTAAGTCAGGTTTGGCCTTTCATTTATTTCCTGGTACTACTGGAGATGAGCTCCTAATGTAAGTTTCCAGATATTTTGCCTTGTGGTAAAATCCTTCCACCAAGCGCTTTGCCTGTTTCCAAGTCATTTGTTTTTGAACTGCCTAGTTTCTTTTCCAACATGGCAGATTTGTATTTTCACAGTTTATGGATTGACACTTCTTCATGGCACCTAATCGTTAAAGCACAAGAAAATAAGATTCTCCACTATTCCTTTGAGATTTAGACCCTTTTTGTATTTTCCTGGGCTAGGAGGCAGAGGGGGACATTCCTATTAATAGATGAAGGATGAATTTAACAGAAAGACTATTTAAAGATAAGCTCTTGCAGCATACACATAAAGCTGGCACTTCAGTTCCCAGTTTTGGAGTGTCTGGGATAGAGAGGAATGCTGGAGCCCCAGCTGCTTCTTATTTGGCTTGCCATGATAAACTTCCCCTCTGAAATGCTTGCTTTTTAGGTGTCACATGGTTCTTGCAGCTGAACGAGACTTTCTCTGACTTGGCTGTTTTACATGCAAAATATTTTAAGTCAGATACACATTAGCTAATTTCAATCTTTTAAGCTAAAATGAAAAAAGACTTATTTTCTTTTATTGAAATAGGGAGGGCCTCCCTGTAGGGCAAAGGAGGTCAGAATGTTTCATTCCAGCTGAATACCAAGTCCATCACCTTTATTGTTCAGTGATTTTTCCTTCTGATTATCCTGTGTTTTCAGGGTCGACAGTTTTGCTTGTAAGAAACAAAACACTAAACTGTTTTTGAAAAATTATGCTAGAAAGAAAGAAAAAAGCACTTGCCTTTATAAAACCAAAGCCCAAGTATCTCAGACTGACTTTTCCACCTAATTTCTCAACCCTTTTCTAAGAGTGTAAATATTTAACTAAAATTCATTTCACACAATTTGAATGAACTCTGTACAGTGTTCGATTCTGGGACTTGTGTTCTTGCGTAGAAGAACCCACTCTCTAGCTTTGGAAACATGCTGAGATTAATGAAAGAGAAGAACTTAAGGAAAACAAGATTCACTGGCAACTCTTCTTGGACAGTCTCTCGATTTCCCTCCCTATATCACAGAGGCTGAGTCCCCTCATTCTAGATAGGCTCTGCTAGAAGGATCACAGACCTGTGATCCATTTTGACAGGAAATGCAGGAGGATGTGCGTTTGTGGAGACATTTAAAATGTCTGCCCTAGGATAGCTTCCAGCCTTCTGGAGCCACCCTTTTCTTTAACATCCAAAGAAATTCAGTCAATACCCTAAATCCCAGTTCCCCTCCCCATATTTTCACAGGTTTCTCAAAAGGATTTGTTTTCCTGGCTTATCTCTTTCTCTGAATTTCTGTGCGTATGGGGTAGCCTACTTCCTTCCACATTCCCTCCCCCAACTCTGAACAGCACTGAGGGCTACCTTGCTGTACAAAGCTAGGAGGTGCTACTCACTTTGTAGTATTTGCGAATGGTGTCCTCTGGAGCACACCTAGGATTAATGGTATTCCTGGCACTGGGCAACATAGCAGCTGCAAAATAAATTCTTTTTATTTTTTTTGGTTCACTTGCAAGAGTACTATTGACTCAAGATAGAAGTCTACTGAATGTGTTGTGGCTAATAGATAGTAATTACATCATAGGGTGGGGAATTCTTTTAGGTTTGGTGGTAGAAGAGGGAAGATCTCAACTTTCATAGTCAAACAGACCCCCAAGCTTTTAGGGTATTAAAAAAAAAAATCTTGAAAAGAATTCTGCCTTTTTCCTAAGCCTTGGCCTCAAAATGCTAAAATGACAGGTATTTTTATTGCCTCTACAGACGGTTTGAAGAGAAAGGAGGGCAGGATGAGTTGAGGCCATAGAGATGATTTAGGACTGTGGCAAAGCCCCAAATCGAAAGCCTGAAATCCTTGGATTTATCCCCTACTCGCCACTTTACATTATGTATTCAGCTTTTCCCAGACTGAGAGCCAGGGGGAAATACAGCTTTCAGACAGTTATATAGAAACAAGTTTCTCTTATCTATCCACTGTCAGCCAGTTGTTTGCTCTATTGATTTGGATATCTCCTTGCCCTTGGTCTTCCTTACATTGCCAATTAGCTTGGTCCTAATGTCCTGTCGCCAACATTAAGATCTCCTGATTAGGGATTTAACTGCTATCTCATTTTCATTATATTTTTTGAGATGTGAAGTCTCCCCCTACTGTGTAATTTTTCTCTTTTAAATGTGAACATATTTAATCTTGAGTAAAAAGTAAATAAATTTTTCTTTATGTTGTGCTAAAGTTAAGTAAATTGAACAAGGGTCTTCCCCTATGGAGAAATTAGAAAGTACTGTATTTAGATATAACTATGTCCAAAATGGTTATGTAGCCATGAAAATCTATTTCGGGAAATAAAATATTCGTCGGTGATTCCAAACTACCTTCTAAAAAGACACAATGGAACTAGAATGATTCACTAGAGAATAATCAGTTGAATTTAGGGAAATATTTAGAGGAAACATTGCAGTCTGTGAAATGAATTTTTACTTATATTTTAAAAATATAGAGAAATAAATGACCCTCATTAGATTAACTTCTCTTCCCTATGATCTTAATCAAAATTTACTTATGTCACATACTGCATTTTTAGTTGCTGCTTAAAAAACAAAATTGAAATACTATGTAGAGTCTATACTATTTAAGGAAAACAACAATCATAATATGGAACAGGGAATTTGAAGGTATCAGAAAAGATGGGATTGAGTTGAAAAGTGATAACTGAATGTCGTATTCAGCTGAAACAATATTGTCTTCTTCATCTTAATTGGACACAACATGTGTTTCCTTTGTGTTCTCTTGTTGAATATAACATTTAAATGGGATTCTGCAGAAGCAGTTAGCACACCTAGTCACCCATGTGTCCTCTAAAAGACAAGGGCAGGTTAGCCATGAGGAGGTGAGATATAAGTTTGAGAAAAGTTATCAATGAAACCCACACATTTCAAACAACAAGATCATTCACTACCTCTCTTATAGAATATCAAGAGGCAGAGCTCTCTTCTCCTGCTGTGGGGAGAAGATCTAGGGACTGCTAAGTTATAGTTGCAGCTCTGGTAGGATATTCCTTGAAGTTTCAGGTCAAACGGCAGAAGGCAGAAAGCCGGGCTAAGTTGGTATGGTAGGGGGCTGCCTCACGATGTGCTTTGGGGTGTTTCTAAAAGTAACTCTGTCACTAAACACTTCCCACAAGAAAGTGCTTTAATGCCCCACTATAATATTCATTCCTTTTGCATAAAGAAACTCCTAACCAGATTCAAGAGGAGTCTCTTAACTGCACATATTACCCAAGAGATGTAGTGGCCTTCACTTGTATAGTTTCATCAGCTTCACTCTAGACCATAGCAGGATCCAGAAGCAGTGGGATGCAAAACGAGTATATGTTGGTGGCAAGTGTTGGGTGGAAACAGAAAAGTCTGAGAGGTGGTATACAGCCCGGATCTAAGAACAAAGTGGGATCCCGGGCAGCCTGCTAGTAGATTTCTAGAGGTGAAGGAAGTCAGGGCCTATTTTGAGAGATAGACAGCGGTTGAAAAGTGAGTTGGTTGGTATCGAACATAAACTTTGCCTACCTCATAATTTTCAGTCAGTCACTGGCCTTGAGTAAGGAAGGAACCCTGCTTTGATGACATTCATTTATGACTCATGGATGACTGCCAAACAAAGTAAAACAAAAGAGGTCCCAGAAGTCTAGTTGCCTTGGGCTTCAGACATTCTCCTGTATTTTAGTATTGAACACAAATCTGCCATCAGAGTCCATCTTCCTTGTCAGGAAAGATGCCAGTCTTGCTGTTTTAATTGACTAGGGTTTTGGGGCCAAATAATCTGCTACAATTGGAGATCACAAAATCATCTCATGTTATTTTCTTACTCTTTAAATGAAACTGAAGCAAACAATAAAACAAGTGAAAGTTGACCCTGCTGCCTCTTGGGGTCACAGGCAAGGCACCTGCACATCCTGCGCTGCTTAGGTTATCTGAGAATAAGGACTGCACATTAGTCAGCACGCTTCATCTCATTGCTTTCAAACATAAAAATGCCAGTGAAAAGAAAATTAAGCCAGGTGATAAACCACCACAGGAAGGGTTTGTTTTTTCAAGTTTTCTTGCCTTGAGAAGGTAGAGGAAAATATTACAAGTCAGTGGTCAGGCTTCATTAACCTGAAGTGTCATAAACTATCTCTCATCCCCACTTTGCCCCCCCCCCATGGGCTGATATTACTGCAGGTTTAATAATGATACCAAAGGAAAAAGAAAGAACTAAACTATTTTTAAAACTCTAAAATTTTCCTTGGAAATGAATTCAAAGCAGAGGGAAAAAAAAAAAAAATGAACCTGTCCACTGGGCTGATTAAAGAGAAGGGATTGTATTGTCAAACCTACCAGGACTCAAACACCTCCACAGAGTTCAGAATTAGAGGTGCTTGTAAGCCTCTTGGTCTAGACAAATGGACAGCAGAAATCTGCCTGTAGGTTAAGAACAGTTTTATTAACTGTCTTGTGTGGCAACTGATAGAAGCTGACAACAAAAATGGCAGAAATGTAGGTTAAGAGGTCAGTCATCTGCCAAGACCTGTAAGCCTGGAGCATGACTTGAATGCGATGCACAACACAAGGGAATGCAACTACGCATGTGTGATTGTGGGTGCAGATTGCACCAATCCTGGGGCAGATTGTTTATATTCATGTTTCATCTTGTGTCACACTTCAAACTACACCTTGCTGCTGCCTGTTTCATCAGACCCAGTAAATACAATGTGTGCAAGATGGAGATTTTGACTGACCCTTGTCCTGACCTATTGTTCATAGTTTGTGATTAGAAAATTGCTTCAATGAGAATAAAAGTAATCATAGTTTTAAAAGAGGGAAGAGTATACTATATCGAGGTTGTTTGTTATGTCGTTGGTTCTAATAGCATAAGCGAAAGAAAACAAAAAAGTGGAGACAAACTAAATGTCCTTCAATACATTGAAATATTAGCCAGCCATTAAACAAAATTAGGTAGACCTGTATGTTTTTGCCCAAAAACATGTCCATAAATGCTTTTAATTGTTAAAAAAGAATTATATTGGGTACAAAGTATACTTTAATTCAACTTTTTGTTAAAAAAGAAAGATTTTTTTTTACATATGCAAGGAAAAGGATCTGGAAGAATATACTCAAGTATATACTTGAAGAATAGGTTTGAAAGTAATAGGTTTGAATTTTTATTTTTTAATGAATTGATTGCTTTACTTATATATATTTTTGAATGCATATACATTGGTTTGTTAATATTTTAAAACAATTAATTTTTTGCTTAAAAAAGAAGGAAATAGGAAAAAACGATATGAAAAGAACTGAGAGGTATGGTTCAAAAATTTGTACCTTTGCATACACTATACCTCCTATGCTAGAAACAGTTAATTTTATCACAATTTTTAAATTTGTATCCCATTCTAATGAGTAAATGAAGATTGATATTCTCTTTAGAATTTCCGTGTGTATATTTGTGTGTATGTGTGTGTGTGTGTGTGTGTTTGCATGTGTTTGCATGTAATTTCTGCTAGCACTCTGAAGAAAAGGAAGAGAAATTATCTATTTCCAATTTTCTTTCTCCTTAATTTGGGAGGCTGTTATTACTCTTTTTTTCCCCTCTTCCTAGCTCTTTTTTTTTTCCACACAGTGTTTATTTGCACGTAAACATAGTGTATTGGTTATGAGTCTTCTATTACAAGAAACAGAAACCTAGCCTATACTAGCTTTTGCTGAAAAGGGAAGCTGAGTGGAAATTTTGTGATCGAGTAAGAAATCTGGGAGTGTAAATGTTCTCATCAAGATTTTCTTTCTGTACTGTTTTCTTTCCGTTCAGTACTGTTTTTCTTTATATTGGCTTCATTTTCAATCAGGCTTCATATCCCCTCAGGATAGCAAAGATGGCACACATTGCTGCCCTAGACTTACATCACTCTCAGAGGTAATAATCCTAAGAGAACAAGAAAGAATGCCTCTATTTCAATTGGCCAAACCAGTCGCCCCTTCCTTGTGCAATCACTATGGCCAAGAGGGTGAGAGACACTGATTGGCTAGTCTTGGTCATGTGCCCCTCCCTATGGCAAGGGAGGCAGGTCAAATGATAAACAAATCTTTCAGCTGAGAAAAGGGAGTTTCCAAAAAGAAAAGATAGTATCTGTTACAAGAAGGCAGAAGGTCTGCTAAGTAGGCAAAAACGACGTGTATACTAAACACGGGATTTAAAATGTGTCCCATTCCATATGAAGAAGTAACAGAGCCTCCCTCATCTTCTTGGTCTTTCTAAATTCTTGAAAGTGTGCCCTCCTTAGGTTTCTGAAAGTTCTTTTAAAAATCTTTCACTGGTGGTAAGTTGTGATTGCCTGTGCTTTTCTTCCCTTGTGTATCTGGTTACAAGGAAAAGGTTCTTTCTTTGGTTTGCCCAACTGTCCTGTCACTTGCCTTCCAGTGATTTATCTCAAAAGGAAACACTGGTAAAATAAAAAAATTCTGATTTTTAAAATACCTTATTTGATTAAGGGGAAAGAAAATGCACTGTTTCAGATAGGATTTTTTAAAGTCTTGAGCTGGCAAGTTATTGCATAAAAATAACTTATGTTCTTTTCCCTGAGCCAGCAGTCCTCTAAAAAAAGCAGGTGTTCCGGATACTAGAGATGACAAACAGCTTTATAACTAACACAAGGAAGAACAGAGGACAGTGCACTCCTCTGCCAAGTGTTAAAGCCAAGGGCAAAATATTCCAAAATGAACTTTTCTGTAACCATTTCAAAACAGGAGAAGCTGGAGGATTAGTAAAACAGTAAGTGTATAGTCTGGTCACTTTGAAGCCTGACATATTAGCTAGTTTGCTAAGGGCATATACATTTACACAGATCTTTTCAAGGGAAAAGATTTTTCTTCCAGCCAAGTATGAAGATATAATAATTTTTTTCTCTGTTCTCAGCTCATGCTAAGCATCCTCAACGTCTGTTGCACAGTCTACATGGAATGGGGTTATTGTCATAAAGTGTGGAGAATACACACTGGATGCCTTAGTCCCCTATTGTTAAGGCATTTTTTCTGCTTGTTTTGTTGTTGTTTAGAGGGAGGGAGAGAGAGGTTGGGTAAAGGTTTAGATCATCATGCATGCATTCCTGTTTAAAAAAGCACAAGCAATCTGAAAGACAATATATTCTGCAGCCTCTCAGTCACTAGGCACAAAAATAAAGTAGTGAGGTTTTTTTTATTTGTTTTGTTTTGTTTTTTTCTCCCAGTTTCTTCCTTTGGAAACATCTACCGAGCACATCAGTAATTTCCTTCCACTTATCAGTGAGTTTTCCACCAAGCATCAATTTTTCCAGGACCATGTAACTGTCACATCCATCTGTTACCTTCCACCTAAACCTGTAGCTAGTTAGCCACCTATTTTTCCTCTGACATCACTGCCATCCATTTTGACAGAATTGTTTAGGATGGATGTTTAGGGAGCATTTATGACACAGGTGATTTTTCACATTCCCTAGAACAGAGCTGTCCAATAGAAATATAATACAAGTGAAATATGTGGTTTTAAGTTTTGAAGTAGTGGATAAAAAAGAAAGTATAGGTGACATTAATTTTTAATATTTTATTTAACCCCAATATCCAGACATTGAAGATAAATATCTTTATTATTAATGAGACATTTTACATTGATTTTCTGTATTCAGACTTTGAAGTACAATGTCGTATACATTATACTTACAACACATCTGAATTTGGACCAGCCACTGTTCAGATGCTCAATAACTATCTGTGGCTAGTGGCTACTGAATTGAACAGTGAAGCCCTAGATAGACCCTGTAGGATAGACTTAAATTATTGACTGTGGACTTGTTATGCTTTTATATACTATTATGTAGTTCTGAGTAGTTCAGGATGCTATGAACAATAGAATTTTTTTTTCATATATCCTTGTTTCCTCAAATCTGTACCAAGATTCCAAGTTCTTTTCCCCTAGTCAATCTAGCTACTAAATGCCATTGCCAAAGTCATGACAGATTTTTAGAAAAATGTGTAAAGTTAGAGCTGAAGAGCAGTGCTTCAAATTTATAGGTCACAATTCTTAAGTTAAATTCCATATTAGATAACAAAAATTTTCCGTCCTATCTGACTATTTATGATGCTCATAGACATTTTCATCACCTTCATGATCTCCTGCTACCTAATTTGCTCTTAAATGTACTTTGTGTTTTAGACTCAATTCTCCAAGGTTTTGGAACAATTAATCTCCTTGCCACCTCAGCTACACATTTCTAACATCAGTGCTTTGATCCTTACATGATGATGTAGCAGTTTCTACATTCTCTGAAGACTCGCTGCTTAGGGGTAAGCACTATATGGTGATACGTTTCTCATGGATGCTTTACAAGCACTTTAATGTGTCAACATTTTCACTGTGTTTCCTGAATGTGTGGTTAATGGTGTTGTTGATTGTTTTTGTTTTCATATGTGTGTGGTGCCAGTCCAAGAGGCAGATTGCATATAACCCTCCCTAAATCACTTAGTTATTTGAGAACTACTCTGAACAGTCTTGGTTTCTGAGTGGTAGGTGGATGGATACTCAGTGTCCAAGCTGGGTCTTCTGCCTGGAACTCTTCTTTCATTCTTCAAACCAAATATTCCCTGACCACTCAATATTTTATTAGATCCTCTCTTTGTATTTTTTCCATAGCAATCTGTTTTTTGACTTCATAGCTCTTAGCAACACTGAAACATACTTGCTTATAGGGTAGTCTGGTGTGGCTGTTCTGTCCACCTCCAATATCTTAAATGACTAGTATAATGTCCAGTATGCAGCAGGTGCTCAAAAATATTTGCTAAATAAAATGCATAACAAAGTACTTTGTATTTTTCCAAGAACTGTATTTTTTCATTTATATGAGATTAATTGTAAGCATATCAAAATCATATTGAGAGCCCTAGAGTTAAAAATGCTGATGATACTCCTGTTACTAAAGATATTTCATTTTTAAAAATACTTCATTTGTTCCTGAACTGTTAATCAAATCACCATTGGAGGTCTGGGTCGAAAGTTAAATGCTGTTTACAAATCAAAGTTAAATATCAAATTAGAGGATCTAGATTTTTTAAAATCTTAAAATTCCAGAGAACCAACATACTACATAAACGTGAACTGAAAGGTTTTCCAAATAACATTTCATATAATCTAAGTGATTACAATAAAAGTAGGGTTGTGGGCAAGTATACACATACCACATCAGAATCCAAGATGTACTATTATTGTGGTTTAAGGAACAAAGAATTCCAGGGCTATTTAATGCCATGATACAAGTGGAGAAATAGAGATATTTACAGCTAGCTAGGCAGCTCAAAACCCAGCTCCAGAGTCCGTATTGCCAATGAATTCACCCAGGCGCCATTGGCTTTCCAGAGTCCATCTGTTCAGCAAATATTTATTAATACCCTTAATGTGTTCAATTTTAAATTATCTTAGAATATTAGCTTATATAATTCTCATAACAATCCTTTGAAGTAGGCATTATTAATAACCTCACTTTGTAGTTATGGAAACTAAGACCTGAGCACATTAAATAACTTCGAAGAGGGTAAAAAGTGAAGCTAGGATTTGAATCCAGAAAGTCAGACGCCCAGATCAGTGAGCTTTAGCTTCTACACTACAGGATGACCTTGGACCTCGCATTTAAAAGCACTTAGTCTATCAACAGTTACATCTTTCTCTATTCTTCGCACAATACATCTTTAAAATATTTCCTACGATTTATAAGGAATGATTTTTCATCAACCATCAGCTTTTCTCATTCAGTTCAATATCTTTTTAGCTTTTATTTCCTTGTTTTCTTTTAAAAATGACCATATGTCCCCAGGCCAAGGAATTGGAAAATAGAAGCTATAAATTTGAGGAAGTCAAACTCATAAGACAGTCATATCTAAGAACAGACTGAAAACCTTACTTCATTTTCAGAACTAGTCTTTCTTCCCTAAAGCTGTTTGGAAATGGGATTTATTCTGGTTTGAAACAGTGGGAATTATAATTACTTATGCATTCCATTCACTGTCAACTTTCTTCTGCTACTTAGAGGTAACCAATGCTAATATCTTTGCATGGCTTATCCAATGGGGAAAAGTCTGTTTTATTAACTCATTAGAAGCTCCTTAGAGATAAAGCCAGAGACTGGTCCTTTATAGCTTTAATCCCCATAGGCTCTGAATCCCTTTATTCAATTTCATAGCCATGGGCATCATGTGTAGACCTATTCAATCATCTTGAAATATATGTTTTTAGTCTTAAGGTAGAATGGGTGTGTTAAAGGTAAATTACTTGTAAAGACAACAGAAATCCTGAATCCAAGTGGATATCTATTATAGTAACATTTAAAATACAGATTATATGCTATAGTAAAATTATTATCAAAATGAAGAAAAGAGACTTTGTAGTTACCCATAGGACCAGATACATTTAAATATACAATGTGGTTACAATTGACAAGTAATCAATAGAATGCCCTCTTCATATTCTGCAACTGTAGCAAGTCCATGTGAATGTGGCCTGGTGTTCGGAAGTTGACCTGCATTCCTCCTCAAATCATTTAACCACACTCAGCTGACCTGCATTCCTTTTTAAAACAGCCTAATCAAATTCATTTCGGATACCAAAACCTCCAGTTAGAGATTTAATCTGTGTTTATGCACACGTGTGAAATCCCTAGTGTCTAAATGTGCCCTGGACTACGAATACTCCATGCTTACAGAATATGAATTTCACAAGACCTCCCTGCCATAGTTTTTTTTATCTTAAATGAATTTTCTGTCTCCTTTCTCTCCCTTCCTCCCTCTTTCTCTCCCTTTCTATCTCTCTCCCTCCCCCTCGTCCCCTTTCTTTACCCTACTCCTTTCCTAAGAAGTCTTTAATCTTTGGGATTTATCAATTGTTGAAAACACCCACCCTGGGCCTCCATCTTAGAAATTATTTATCTGTCCTATTGGCCCAAGTCGGAAAGTAGCATAACCCAGCAGGCAAATTACTAACTTGAAAGCTCTGGAAAATATATTAATCTCATGGTATAGCATAGAGAATCTGGTCGAGTATTTAATATCTAAGATATTGTTCTATACACTGTCATGCTATGAAAGCATGTATGCTGACTATTTAACAATTGTATAGCATTTTTATTTATCCCTAAGTTGATACTCTGATGTAGGAGGTCTATTTATTTCACCAGTAGGAAAACAAAACTAAGAAAAAGTTGAATAATGACGCTGTGCAATTTGAAGGATTTCAAACACTCCTCAGTTATTGTGGAGTGTTAGGTATTTCTCTTACAGACAAAAATGTTAGATGTAAAAACGTGCTTAGAAATAACCGTTTAATGGTTAAATAACAGATCCGTGGCATCAAATCACATCAGCGACTAGGGTAGTTATTAATGAAGGTGAAAAAAAAGAGACTAGAATCCAAAGGGGGAAAGGATGTACTAAAGACAAAAACTAGACAAGTAAGACTGATTTTATTCAGGCTCTTGCAATAGGAAGATCACCCTAAATCAAATATCACAGTGTTTCTGCAGGGTGATTTTGTGTTAGACTTATAGTGAGGAATAGACAAGTTACAGGTGGGGAGACCTACAATTGAGATTGTTTTGCAATCAGGGGAATTCTAGGTTAGCTGAACAGGAAATGTTTTTCTTTGCATCTGACAAGTTTCAGAGGGACAAACAGTTCTAATTTAAGCTATTCATTCATGAGACAAAGAATGGGAAGTTACAGGGTCTGTGCCTGGTCTTGTCAGCACGTTCAGGCAGAAAAGGAATTATCTCTGTTTGGCCTTGTCATAGGTAAACAAGAGAGTCATCTGTGAATCTTATGAAGTCATGAGAAAGAGTGGACCTCGAGTTTTATCAGTCATATGGGGAGGTGGCTCTTTGTGGTAAGCCATTTATAGGAACACAAAACGGTGGGGGTATTTTTTCAACCATTGTGATTTCTAGGAGCACAGGGCTCAGGCAGATTTCACCATGGTCAATGGCAAACTGATTCAGATTGGAGGCATCAGTGTACAAACAGAGAAATGTGATATGACCCAAGGGGAAACGATTTAAATAGATTGGAAGGCAACAAGCCACCCTGGTAGGGAAAAGGCTTTTCATAAAAAGTATCCAGGAAAAAGTGACCTGTTAAAGATTATGTAGGTAAAATCCCTGGAAAAAGGGACCAACCTGATAGGCTCAGGTTGCAGCAGAAATATCACTTTTAAATCAAAACTGAAGGTTTATGGATGAAGCTTACTAAAAATGGGCAGACAGTCTCTCAGGGCCAAGGTGAAGAGTGAGCCCAAGTCAACCTCAGGTAGAATTAAGTGCTAACCTGAAAAACTCTGGCTATTAGGTTAAAGTAAGTGTAGTTAATCCCAGCCATGAAACTTATACATTGCTGGCCTCAATAGAGTTTGAATCCAGAGTTCCTTTAGGTATTCTAGCAGCTTTACAGATGTAGTGTACTGTCTGCGGGAAACTCTTTATGGAAGAGGAGCACAGGGGAAAAGATCATGGCCCCAAATCAGCTGATTTACCAAAAAACCCTTAGCCCCTCATGGGTAGTCACTTTGTATTTTTGCCCCCAGTCTGCCTCAGAACACATGTCAAGACACTCATTTATCTGATGATATTTTTGCACATGGTCTAATTGTTTCCATTTAAAAATACCAAAACCAAAACTTCTAATAATCTGTAAAAATAAGCACAGTAATCGGATTAATTAAAATCCCAGGATAATCTAGGTGAATATGATTAATAATCTATTAAATTCTTTCTATAACAAATCTTTTATTAAAGCTGCTATATTAAAAGCAGCTAAGCTGCTGGGCTTGAATTTTATCTCCCTCCCCAATTCTAACTTTATTAGAAGTGCCAAGTTGGAGTAAAAGGCTAAAACTTGCCTGAAGAAGAGAGAAAAGAAGAAATATTAATGGAAAAAAAAAAATCATTGGAAAGTGAAGAAATGACCACCGAGAAAAAAGGTCAGTAGAGGAATCCTAAATTCCTAGTCACACTCAGCTCAGGCTCAAAAGGACACATGGGTGTGCCAAGATGAGCACTGTCTAAAGGAGAAATCGAAGATAAGGGAGGTGTGCACAGGGAAAAGGAGGCAGGGAGAACATGTGATCATGTCCCATAAGCAAATGGAAAACTGGGTAAAACCACGTGTTTTTCTAATCACTCCTTTCTTTGTGAAACTCGAAAATGTTCAAAAACCGGGTTCCTAATTGTTCTTTGTCAGTCACATTTCTTTACTCTTGTTTTTGTGCTTGTTTCGGAACATAAAACCGCTATAGAATTCATACTTCTATTCGGCATCTATTTCCATACTATGGCTTTTATGTAAAATACATGGGGAATTTTCTCTGTTTTTACAAGATCTACAGTGAAGTGTAATATGTTCATACTTCCTCATCCTGTATTTACCAAATATTCTGGATATACTGTAGGATGCACTTCCTTGTCCTCTTGTGACTGGTGGAGCCACCTGACTGGCCAATGAGTTGTGAGCAGAAGTGACATGCATCATTTCTGACCAGGAGCATTTAATTCCTGGTATAAAATTCTCCAGAATTCTCTTTTCCTCACTAGAGTGACCAGTAATAGTGCTGTTAGTGGTTGCTCCATTAGGGTGGAGGGTTAAAATGAAAAAGACATGAAGCAGGGATGCTGGTGATCTGGAATTGTCATAAAGTGAGAGCAAGATATATATTTTTTTTATTAATCTATGGAAATTTGGGTTGTTATTGTGTGCCTACTATCCTGACCAATACAATCACATTTACATTAGAAATGTGATCTGATTCTTGATTAAAAAAAAAAAAAAAAAAAAAACCTTAAAATTACTTACATACACCTGCACAAGCAAAGGAGATAAACTTGACTCCAGAATAAAATAGACTGGCCCAACCGAATTGTGGTTCATAACCAGAAATCAGAAAGGATCTCAAACAGTACTTTCTTCAATGAGCATAAACAATCTGAATCTTTAATATAGAGTTGAATATTTTATTGTAAATAAAAAATATTGTTGCAGGCATGTGGGGAGTATTCTAAAAGGGGATAAATGGTTCCATGGCTGTGGCTGCTAAGCCATTTGTTCCATTGGTACTAACTAGCCTATAGAGGCAGCTGCTTGATTAGAAAACTGAGTATGAGAGACTGGTTGGTATTAAGAAGCAACTGAAGGACTAGGTAGAGCAGCTTTTCAGCTTGGTAAAATGTCAACAGTATGTTGAGGAAGCTGGCTTTCTTGCCATCCAACCTAAAATCTAGCAGCTCTGTTTCAACCCAACTACTTCACTATTTCCACACTTTGGGAAATCAATTTGTGGTTTAGGATTTGGCAAGACTTTGCACAGGAGAAGCAAACCAACAAACAGCCCAAGCAAAAACAAACTCACAGCCTATGCAGGAGAGTGGTATAAGCATTTAAATAACAGTGTAAAAATAATCTCATGGAAACAATGATAAATATGTAATCAAAAACATGTTAGAAACAGAATCAGCCATAACAAAAGAACTATAAAAACACAGGGGAAAATATCTGAAACATCTCAGAGACTGCTCTTTTACACTATGGCATGCTATTCCTGTGGCCATGCAGAAACAGAACTTTCTTTCCTGGGACAACTCATTTTCTGTACATGTAAGATAGTTGAGCCCCTCGTTGAATCATTTAAATTGAGTTTACACCTGGTTCATTGTTAGAGCTAGCCTATGTTTAGGGCAGTTGGAAGGAGACATCCATTTATAATTCAATAAGTTACTCCCTCAATAAATTAAAATTTGATTTTTAAAAAGGAGGCTGTCAAAATATTTAAGAAGATGGAAATGAAAGTATGTTGCCTATACGACATGCCAAGGGTGACTTCAATACTATCCGTATCTATCGGATGGAAGCAAGATGTGCTTTTCTCAGAGTTTATGCTAGGCAAAAATAAATAAATAAATAAAAAGCATTTTTATTTTAACCAGATGTGAACAAATTAAACCCAATATTTTCAAGTATTTTTAGTGCCACATGATGTCATCTGATTTTATATTTACTTAAGGATAATGTGTATTTTTTAAATTATGAAGCCGCTTTCCTTGTAAGCACTTAAAATTTTATACATGAAAAATCACAACACAGCAAAACATACTCTTGGCTCTTTAGGTCAAAAAAAATGGAGAAAGTCAGTTTCTCAATAGGAAGTAGAATTAAAGCATGTGAATATCTTCTGCTGTCCTTCCAGGTACTCCTAATTCTAGTGAGTATTGTACTTGTCCAAATAGGTTCAGGAAAAGAATGGCCTCTGCCATGTCCTCCTTATAGTAGTACAACTGCCTGTTTCCTGAAATGCCAAGGAGCAACCCGTGGATTCCAGGAACTGCCTGCCGTGCAAGTATATTACACCACTCATCCAGGGAACCTTAATTTTTAAACAACCAGGTTCTTTTTAATCCGTAACATGTTTTCAATGTCAGGCTCACACATGGTAACATCCCCATTTTCACTAACCCAAATAGTGCTGAGTTTCCCAGGGTCGTGGTGCCACTCTTGTCATCTGGAACGGGCCAGAGGAGGAGGATGCCCCTAAACAGAGGACCAGAACTTGCTTCCTCACATTTTTCTCTGGGGCAACATCAGGCAAGCAGCCACATCCTGGAGCAAGTGTGTGGCCCTCAATGGCTTTGCTGAGTGAACTTCTCCAAGTCATGTCTCCAGGGCAAGAGATTTCTTAAAAACCATTTAAAGCTTTCCAAAGGGCAAAAGCGAGATGATCATGAGCCAATGTTACCATAAATGCTTCCACTCTCCCTGAACTCATTTCGGAAATAAGGAAGGAAAGAGGTAGTCATCACTGCTGCCTAGCTGACGCCTCATTCAGCAGCACTCCTCCCCGCCCCCGCCCCAATTAAGAAAAAGACGCTAAAAGTAAATATACTGTAGGGCCGTTGGTGTTTTAAACGTTGTTGAATTAAAAAGCCACTATTTCAGGCCAAAGTCTCCTTCATCCACCACCCACACTTGAGCACAAAACCTTCCTGGCAGAACCCCCTTGCCCTTCACTCCTTGGCGAAGTCCTCGGGAGTGGGCGAGCCTGGGGGGGGTGGGGGGGTGAAGACTCCGTGCCAAGGCAAAATACTCCGCAGAAGCTTCTGAAACACAGCAGTTTCCCAGGACAGTGCCCACATTCCGTTTCCCCCCTTTTCCAGTCTCTTTTCCCGGTTTCGACTGGAACCTTGGAATGGTTTAGGGACCAATGAGGTGGCAGCGATTGACGCACGGATCACGGTGAGGGGCGATTTCATTTCCAGGGGGAGAGGCCGCGAAGTAGGGGGGTGGGGGGAGGCAAGGAGAGCGAGGGAAGCGGGGAAAAGTAGGAGGGGAGGGGAAAGCCAGCTGAGAGACGCAAAGGCAGCTGAGGTAAACGAGCGAAAGGTACAGAAGAAAGAACAGGTTGGTTGACAGCGCGGGCGGGCGGCCGGGGTGTTCGGGTGAGGAAGCGACCAGGGAGGGGC
>NW_006436298.1:44211885-44262362 GCF_000325575.1 Pteropus alecto
GTCCGCGCTCGGGAGCTGCCGGAGCGCTGGGCGCCCTCGGTGAGTCCAAGTGCAGGGCGGGCGCCGCAGGAAGGCGGCAGGGGGGCGGCGGCGCGGACGGCCGAGCCTTTCCAAGTTTGCAGCCGGCGACCTCGGCGGTGTCGCCCCCGCTCCACCAACCCCCGCACCCCCTTTGTGCCGCGAGTCCGGGCTGCTCCGGCAGCGGCTGCGCCTCTGTGGAAACGGTTTGCGGGCAGGTCTCTATAGTAAAAAAGCGGCTTCGCTCCCGCGAAGGGGGAAACAGCCCCCGCCTCGGTTTCCAAAGGATTGTTCTTCCCATTTGCCCGTTTCGTGTGCTCCTTATTCTTGCTGCTACCTCGGACCGTATCGGAGTCGAGGATGGGCAGGTCCGCGGCTCCTGAGAGCCGAGATAACGCAGGGTGAAATAACAGTAATAGCAACAGTATTAACCACAGTAATAAACGCCGAAGAGGGACACCTAGGGTTGTTGTCGCCCAGGGGGAGCCCTTCGCTCATCAGCACCGCGGCTGCCTGGCTGCCCCGTCCATCCCGGGCTCCGACCGCCTCCCGCCGATGCTGTCCTGCGTCCCGGGCTGGTCCGTGTCAATTTCAGCCTGTAATGTTTCTCTCTTGGCCTTCCCTTGTAAATCACTTTCATCTGCAGGTGGTAACTGAGGTGAACGGGTATTTTGGCTATTGTCAAATGCCACGTCTTGTTTATTACATTTTTACGAAAAGAAAAGAGGGAAAATTATGAGCCATTACTGGCAGCCATACAGTTTCCACAGGAAATACTAGCATTCTTTGAGGAACACGCTACTGCTCGCAGAGAAAAAAGTCTTTAGGAAACAAAAAGGCAACAGCATTGTTGCTCATTTTCAGTAGACCGCTAGGAGGGGGAAAACGTGTTTTTGGTTTTTTTTTTTTTTCCCCCCCTGTGGGAACATTGCTTTCCTTGGGAAAGTTAATTAAGGAAGCTTACTGTCGGGTCCATTTTTCACTTGCTGGTGGCTGGGCCCCACTCCTCTTGGCTGTTACTGACAAGTGCCCATCAAAGAGCCTGGAGGAAGGGAGAACCACTGCAGGACAGTCTCACCACACACCACGTGCTGTGGAGCCCGGCCAGAGTGCAGTTTGCAAAATGAAATAAAGGCTGTCTGGGGAGGTTTATGAGGATTACATGTGTGCAGAGTCTGTCAATTCTCCAAGGTGTCACTCTAAACACGTAATTTCCAAGCACCGCTTTCCTTGCTGAATCTGCAGGAAGGCAAAACCCTATTTCATTGTGGAGCAGGCATCCCATTTGGGAATGGGTTGAAATCTGTAGTTCATATGTACATATTTAAATTTAAAAAGGCAAAGAGAACAAGGTGTAGGAAAGCAGTATGCCAATGTGTTCTCTGGGAGAGAATGTCTATTGGGTATTTCTGATGCATCTCAACGTTAAATTACATTCAGCATGGTTAGTGCATGGAGACATCGTAAAGGTGTTCATAAAACTATTTGAAAAAGGTGCGATATTTTTGGTACCGATCACAGAAGTCTCTCCGAAAGGCGGTATTAACTGAAGATTGCCCATGATCAAATGTGGAGGAGCACCCAGGTCTTGATTAAAAAAGAAGATGATGCTTCTCTTCGGGATCTTTGTACATCCCAGTTAGAAATAAAATATAAAAAATAAGGGGTATAATTTTGAATATAAACTTCATTTTCTCCCAAGCAAGCATTCCATGAGGAAAGGTTACATGATAGTAGATTTGAAATGCCGCATTTATTTTGACATTTACCATGTGTTAATGTCCAAACGGTAGTGACTAAATCAAATTAATTGTTCTGTCTACTATGTTACAGCTTAGCTAATTTCGGGCAGTTGTTCTGATACAGGTGTACAGTGGAAATACAAGAAAGAGGCCAAGAAACTTAGTGTGCACTGTTGTTTTGGAAGAAATTTTAGCAGTACTTTACCGCTCTTAGGAGGAAACCCACACAAACATCTAATACAAACAGATGATCTTTGATATTATCAGAGAAAGCCTGGAGCCCATTTTCTTGCCAGATTTAAGGCATTTCTTGTCAAATGAGGAAATCTCCCAAAGAGCAGGTGCACCATTATAAGAAACACAAATACAAAATCTAATTGAACAGCAAAAAGAGAGTTGCCCTTGGAATAGAAGCCTTGTTTTTGGAAGTCTGTCAGATTAGGGTTGCAAACCACATAGGAGAAATATGTGTCTTGGGAGAAAAATAATATCCAGATGAAAATCAAACATTTGCTTCTGTTAAACTTTTGCCCTTATATACTTGTCTCTTTGTGGCCCTTTGATTGATATACAGATTCACTGCAAGAAGTAATTTTTTGAAAATGCTTAATAAAATGGTTACTAATATGCTATACATTATTTTGCACTTTATATAGTTAGATAACTAGATTTTATATTTTATGGTTTGCATCTTATCAGCCTTTTTTTAAGCTTTTAAAATCGGTAATCAAAATATGTGTTGAAATGATGAATATTAATTGATATGATTTATGGCTGGGCCCTGGAAAAGTACTCATCAATTCCTAAATAGTCATCATGTATTTACTTTGTGCATAGATGGGATTTAAAAATATAAAATGTACTGTCTCCTCATAAGGAACTTACAAGGGGGGAAATAGGACACAAAAAATTAAATAATGGTACAAAACATGAAAGAAGATTGAGTGCCTAAGACACAAAATTATAATTGAAGGTATCCCTAAAAGAAAGTGACCAAATCAGCTTAGTTGTTTCATCAGTTATCCTTTGATGTGTCATCAGTTATCCTTTGCTGCATAACAAATCTCCCCAAATGTCATTGCTTAAAACTAACTACTATAGGCCATGATAATGTGGTCAGCAGTGTGGGCTGGTTTTAGCTAGGTGATTCTTCTGCCGGCGTTGGTTGGGTTCCCTCAAGCATCTTCAGTCTGCTGGTGGGTTGGCTAGTGGCAGGATGATCTAGGATGGCCTCACTTATGCCTGGCAGTTGCTAGGCTCTCGGCCAGGTTAACAGGTGACTGGCACTTATGCTTCCCATTCTTCAGCCAACTAGCCCGGGTGTCTACATGGCAGCCAAGCAGTGTTCCAAGAGCAGCAACAGAGCAAACCCCAATTCAAAAGCAATTTTTAAGCCTCTATTGTATTGCATTTGTTACTCTCCCATTGGCCAAATCAAATCACAAGATCACTCCAGATTCAACGGGTATCGAAAGAATCCCACTTGTGATGAGAGAGAGCTGCAAAGAATTGTTACCCTTTTTTTTTTTTTTCACAGTCTACTATATGTTTGAGGACACTTGTTCTGGTAAACATTTTCTGCTTAGGAATAGCATACTGTGAAATAGAAGAGATAGGTGAAGCCTGCTTGTAGACAGCCCAGAATTGAGGTTAGGGAATTGCCCTATAAATCATTATCCTGTAATCTTTGTTCTGTAAGCCACGAGTAGAATAGGAGTGATGCAATTTTAGCCATATCCTCTGCCAGTGGCATCAGAATGGTTTGGAGATAGTAGCTGGTGGAAGAGTCAGCGGGGCATTGTTGGGAGGTGAGGAAGGCTCTGACAAAGGTGGAGGCAGACAGAATGGGAAGGAAGGGATCGATCTGGGAGATCTCATATTTAGGATTAGGTGACTGATTATAGGGGTTACTAAAGCCTAGAGTCAGAATCATTCTCTGATTTTAAAAAGCTTAAGTGACTGAACGAATGATTGTGCTGTTGTGAGAAATAGAGAAATCAATAGTGATTTATTAGGGGGGAGGAGAAAAATTCAGTTCCAGAAAGGTTGATTAAAAGAGATAGATTGAATGTGAAAGTACTTTATAAGCTGAAGAGTATGCTATGAATGTTAGCTATTGCCCAGTGTTTAAATTGCAGTGGATTGTGTATAGTTGTTTCTCTAGTTGTAAAGCAACAGAAAACAAATCAAGGTGGAAGATACTCTGGGGTCAATGGGAAGTCGAAGAACCACTCTCAGGATGGAAACAGGACTACTCTGGTGGGCTGGGGAGAAGGAACTGTTGTTCTTTTTCCTGAGGCACTGCTGGATGTGTGATCTTGGAGTGTTCTGCCCTTGGACTTAGCGTACCAGAGAGAGAACACCTTTGGCCTAATTTGAGTGGCATGCACACTGCTGAGCCAGAAGCATTGATTGATAGCCCCACTAAGACAACACAAATGGGGAGAAGGTAGGCGCTTCCTCATAGGACATGGACGCACCACTGTCAGAAGGGGAAATTGACACATGGTGGCAAAACCAACATGGACGCACCACTGTCAGAAGGGGAAATTGACACATGGTGGCAATACCCTCTCGGGATGGACACTTGAAGAGTTCTTTGGGCCTAGCCACTGGGAAGCAGACAGGGTAAGAGGTGGCAATTTATGCATATTTACATAGAATCATAAGTGCTTTAATAACAGTTAAACCCATGCTAGTGGTAGGGTTTTCACATGGAGGGAGAGTAAAGAAAGAAAAGAGGGCCCAGCACAATGTGTCACCCAGGCTCCTCCATAAATGTCAGTAGATGTTTTATTAGAGGGGAAAGGAATTCCAAGCATGTTCTGGTTTTTCACCTAAGGCCTCAGTAGAGGTGCTGCTTCACTAGCCTTATTTTATAGATGGCCAGTCTGAAATTCGGGTGTTGTCCTTGCCATCAAGTGCAGCTTGGGCCAGACAGAAACACCTGGCCTCTGTAACGTCACATAGTCTGAACAGCATACACAGCTGCTCTTTATGGAAGGGCCTTGGATGGACCAGCTCAAACCCAACCATTCACTTTTATAATTTCTATTGTGCAAGTCTAAGAACTCTGAAGATATTCAATAAATGTTAACTTAATGAGCGAATGTGCCATTATTTGATGCAGTAACATTTTCTAAGGTAGTCTGGCCTGGCTTTTCATTATTCACAGTAGAATTGCTATAAAGTTTCTAAATGCCTTGTGTCGATTTAAATGTTTTAAGTTACTATTATCACAGTAATGTAGTTTTTTATAATCCACCACTCACAAAAGTACTTTTTTTTTTCTTTTTTGAAACACAATTGTCTTTCCTTTTTGTATTTGTCAGGACTCTTGGCAGCAAGTCACAGAAACCAAGCCTGTACTTGCTCAAGTAGGAAGGGGCGTATCCGGGCTCCTGTGTTGGAGAAGTTCAGGAAGCATCCACTTCTGATTTCCTCTCTTCTTCTTGGTGGTAAAATGGTCACCAGTAGCTTCGGCTTAAACCCTTTAGGAAAAGAGAATATTCAGGATTAACTCTAATTAGACCACTTTGATCCTGTGCTCATGCCTGAACCAGTTTTTATGGCCAGAGGTTTGGAATATGCCAGTTGGCCTGGCCTTGATGATGTGCCCAGTCTGGAGGCTTAGGGGATGGGAGGGTGGTCTGCGTGAGGAGTGGGTGGGAGGTGGAGGAGGTACATGGGAGTATGGTCAGCAAAAACTTCCTAAAGCAAATGACCTGAGAGCAGGGAATGGGTGGCTTTTAAAAAGGAAGTATTGAAAGAGAGTGGATGCTATGCATGCAGAAACAGCAGATAATCTACTATTCCATCTGCCTTCCCTAGAGGATATATCATCCTCTCACTAAACTACTAGGCCATAAACCTGGGAATGATCCAGATCTGACCTCTTCCCTTTCCTTTTCCACCTAATCAATCACCAGGGCCTTCTGCTGCATCTCTCAGTCTTATTCTTTTCTTCTCCTATTTTAGACCCTCCCTGTTTCACTCTTTACCAGTCGCCTCTAAAATGGCTGCCTGTGGTCTCTCTGTTTCCAGGTCATCCTCCTCACCAGTGCCTGAGAGTTCTTTCTAAAGAACAAATAGATAAAAATTGAATCATGAGTCCATGGTCAAAAGGCACGAGCCTCCAGTTTTGAATTAAATAAGCAATGGGGATGTGATTTACAGCATGGTGACTATAGTTAATACTGTCCTGCACATTTGAAAGTTGCTAAGAACGTAGATCTTCAAAGTTCTCATCACAAGAAAAAAACTTGCAACTATGTGTGGTGATACATGTTCCATTCAAAACCTCATAGGTAGAACTAGATGGAACATCATAGGTAGGACTGTTCAGAACGTCATAACCATGGTGGAAAAGTGCAAACTCTTGACCATGAATTCCAAGGATGCCTATGATGCATGCCCTGCCTCCTTCTGTAGACTCAGTAAATGGACAGGAGGGCAGGAGTTCAGCAAAGGCTGCTTAGCTGCCCACATTAGCCGCATGCTGTGCTGACCTGGATAACGTTAGGATCCCCAGAAGCTCCATTTTCTCTCTCATTTTCCTGCGTTTGCATGTGCTGTTGTCTCTGGAATATTATTTCTCCTTTCTTGACCTAGTGAACATCTGCTCCTCCTTCCAGACTCAGTCCAAGTGTTGCTCCTTCCTGAAGCTTTTGCTGAGCACCACCTCCTACCCAGCTCCTGTGTCAGACTGCCACCGTGGTGCAGCGGGGGTGTACTTGTCTGTCTCCCCTGTCGCTCTGTCTTGAGAGCTGCACTGTTTTTTTCCTTTGTATATCCCTGCGCCTCCCCCATCATATATGCTCAATAATTTTTAAGTGAATGAATACAAAAATGTATACCAAATTATTAATCTTTAGGTTATTAAGGTGATTTTTTTAAGGTTTATTCTCACATTTGTCCCTTAAAATGTTAGAAATGATGAAGTTGCTGCTCAGAGACTCTCTCAACAGTTTTCACAACTGTTGGTGTGCTCTTTTCCTTCTCAGTTACTAAGAGCTACCTTAAGAAAGAAGCTGAAAAATGTCAGTGGCCCAAATCTTGAAGCTGAAAAATGTCAGTGGCCCAATCTTGAAGCTAGAATCTGTGGCTCAGAGATGAGATGAGGAATAAGTTTTCTCTAGCATAAACAGGATATTAATTAGTTAATATTTATGAGGTGCTTATTCTATGTTGGGTGCTTACCAGATGCCTTACAATTATTTTCTTATTTAATTCTCACAGCAGCCCCAGGAAGGAGATATTATCACTATCACTCTTTTTCTCCATATGAAGAGACTATGATTTAAAGAGTTGAAGTGGCTCACTTGCCACCAGGCTTCCTCTTTTCAGAGAATGTCGAACCACCGGGCGCCCATCTGGGTTGTTGAGTAGAATCACTCTTTGACTGGGCTCTTCCAGTTCATCTGTTATGATTTTTTTGTTGGTGTCCTAAAATAAAGTGACCACCTGGTAAGAATAAAACATTCTAGCTGCCTCCCTTGGCCATCAGTTATGTCGAAAAGGCTATGGAAAAGGTGTATATAAAGAGGTAAGGGCTCCAGTACTATCGTTGAAATTAAGATGCATTTCTATCTTAGAGATTCCTGTGATTCTGCCGTTGCCAGACAATAAAGTCCTCTTACGGAGGCTCTGCTGCAGTGTATAAGGGGTAGGGCTCTTGAACAGGCGGAGAAAGGCTTAGTTCTGAGGATTACTCAGAAAGTTATTCTGTAGATACATAAAATGAACTAAACACTTTGGAAGCCACAGAAGCTCAATGCTGCGTAACCTGCTTTCAGTCTGAGACCCTTTTGAGATTCTTATGAAAGCTATGGATTCTTTCCTTAGAGCAAAAAGTATACACGTACACACGTGCATGAGTACACACATACACACACCCCCCCCACTTTGTATTAGTTTAGGGTGTCTCCAGGATCTGCGGAAGCCCACCTGTGGATTTCCTGGTGCTCTATACACCGGCTTTAAACCTTGTATAAAACTGTAATCCAGAAAAAATGTAGCCATTGTTGAGTGTTTACTGTGTATCATATGTAACCATTTAGTGAGTGTTCACCATGTGCCAGTCCTTTTTTTGAAAAGTACATTCTAGCCAAGAGACCCCCTAAGAGGGGCATTACGAGCCCTGCTTTAAGCTGTGGAGAGTGAGGTTCAGAGAAGGAACTTTCTCAGTCTCCCCGCTGCCAAGTGGTGGGAGTGGAACTAAACGCAGAACCCGGATCTGCATCACTGCCACCTCAGGCTGCCTCCATGCTCCATGCTCGTTCATCTTCCCAAGCCGGGCATGAGAACTGTGCCAGTGAAATTCCAAACCTTTGTTAGCCCTGACTTCCCACAGTCGTCAACTTCCCTGTTGAAAGTCGGCCAAGGAACTGCTTCTGCCGCAAGAGCCTTCTGGAAGGTTTCCAGCTCATTGTCCTCCTTCACCTGCCAGAACTCTTTCACGTGTGGAGCAGATAATGTCATTAGAGCGATCCAGCCCTACTGCTTGACCATCCCTAGGTGAGTTCCTGGCTCATTTCTAAGTGCAGTTCACGCTGCTGGAAACTTTAACTCAACAGATAACAACAAAAACGACTGTGAAGTGTCAATTTGAACCCACCCACAGACATTTATTTGAGGCCTGCTATGCTCCAGCCTTCATACTCGGAGCTGTAGTCACAGCAGTAAGTGTACAATTGTGGTTCCTGAGCTTATGGCACTTCCATCTAGCTTGTATCTAGCCAAGAAAGGGAGTAACAAATAACTAATAATATGAGAGATGTTTTATGGAAAAGGAAATAGAAAGAATTCGTTCTGTGCGAGTTTCTGTTACTTTGCAGCTTCAAAACTCTAGTCACAAACCTGTCTACTTCTCTAGCCATCTCCTCCCTCTCTCGGGGTGTTTACTTCAGGTTTCCAGAAATTTAGCTGACAGAATAAGGTGGGGACACACAGACAGAGCAGTTCATCTCAGTCCCCCCTTTGCAGTTGAAAAGGCAGAGTAACCAAATGCCTGGCCACAGGTGGGGTGAAGCCAGAGCTAACTAGTTGGTCTGGTCCCAGGCAGAGCATGGCTCACTGTAAACCGCAGGCTGCTTCTGATTTATTTGCAGTGTAATTATTGTCATTGTTTTTGGCCTTTAAGTCGTGGTCTTTCTGCTGCAGATGAATCTGGCAGGCAAGCACTCTTCAGGAAGCAAGTACATCACCAGCCCTGCTCCCTCTTTGCAACAACCCCTGATGGATTCCCCTGCAGCGTTGTCTCTTCTGTCATTCTGGTCACTTCTCTCACTCGCTGATCTGTCCCCAAGGCAGCCTCCCAGGCTTCCTCCCCAGCTGTTGTCTTATGACTACTTAGACCAGAACTGTCTGATAGAAATACTCATAGAATCTATGAATGTGAGCCACATAGGTAATTTTTTAAGGGACACATTTAAAAAAAGTAAAACAGGTGAAATTAATTTTAATAATATATTTTTTTAACCCAATATAGCAAAAATGTTAGCATTTCCCCATGTAATTGATATAAACAAAATCATTAACCAGCTTTTTTGCATTCTTTTTTATCAAACTCTTTGAAATTTGTCGTGTATTTTAATCTTAACTCAGACTAGCCACACTGGACTACTCTTGGGCTCCGAGGAGACCCTCGGAGTCCCAAGGGCAGACTCAGTGACCCCGGCCTCTCTCTCTCTCTCTCAGACCTAGCTTATACCTTTGCCGTTGCCCCTGCCAGTGGTGGTGTACAGGGCTGTCTGGGCTCTGAAACTGGACCCTTGGGGTGTGGGAATGGAAAGGAATAGTCTAGCCTATGATTGTATTGAACCTCTACAGGTCTTGTTTAGCTTTAGGTTTCACCTCTTCTAATATCAAATACTAGAAGAACTTATCTGCAGTCTAGTAGGTTAAATTCTAATGGCCTTAATTAACAGGATGACAGAACAAGAAAGCAAGACAGACCAAACACCAAACCTAAACTCATCCACTGAACAAGCCTTCTGAGATTACAAAAAAGGCCAGCTGACATCTAGAACATTAAATATATAAGGAAGGAATAGCCTGTGCCAGGGAGCCGTTAGAGTCATCACGATGTACTTTCTCTGTGTCCAATGTTTTAGTGTCATCACTATCCCCCTCCCCAAGAGAACGGGAGATTTATATCCTTAGCAAATTTGCCTTTACACATACAGTATTTAAATTTTGCAAATGCTTCTAACCAACCAATGTGCATGTGCTTCCTTGTCTGCTTTACACTTAATGATAAATGTCACTTAAAATAATTCATGCAACCAAGTCTCAGAGATCGATACTCCCATGAAACCATACTAACCACATATTCAAGTAAACTCAAAGTTTGAAAATGGAAGGAAATATTAGTGTTTGATCTGTTGAGTCATTTAAATGTTTCTTTGGAAGGGAGTCTGATCTCAGAAAAGAGTATGGTTACCTCAGGCCCACTTAAAGAGCGCATTGAAACAGAAAATGGAGTTAGGCCTGACCTCCATTTTGTTATTGATTACCAGTTTCAACCTCGAAAGCTCATTGACCTTTGGGGTTTTTTGTTTCTCAGAGTGCATACAGGGAAAAGTAAATGCTACTGTCACACACTGTGTAAGAGGACAATGAATGAAGTCTAGAAAATGTTTTCAACAATTTCTCAAAAAATCTATTTGGAATGGTTTGAGGGCAAGGTAGCTTGCCAATATTTTTGCAAAGTTTAAAAAGTTAGAAAAATCTTGGCATACATCATATAGTAGATAACTAAACACTTGCCATGTATAAGTAATTTATAGATCTCTTTAATAAGTCAGAGATGGTACAAGACAGGCAAAGCTTTGCATCTCTTGGCTCTAGTTTTGGGAATGCTGCTTTCATCTGAGTCTCTTAAAAAAGAACTTGTGCCTCTTTGTAACTGTAATATACTTCTTCCAACATGACGGCGGCTCTGGTGTGCTGTGTTGGTGTAATTGAAAACCTATAAAAAGGCTGAGAGCTACTTTTGAATTGGCTCAGTGAACTTGGACTGGATTTGTCAAAGTGGTGAAAGGTTTAAAGGAATTTTCATAAATGAGGTCTCCAAGCTGTGTTTTAACCATAGAATTCCAATGAACTCCAAGGCCCGTGAACTTGGAGAGTAGCGCCTCAGAGAAGAGCAGTCATATCAAGATGGAAATAAATGATTCATTTTCATTCCCCGAGTTCTGCAGACATAGGCATACTTAGCCGCTGATCATCATAATTTAGCAGTACTGTTGTGCACTAAAAATACAATTTAAAAGTCTAATCTTTAATTAAGTTGAGTACTCGCAGATTAACACGGTTATAAATCTTGGGCACTGGATAGCACAGTGTTTACTCATGTTGCTAGGAAATAGCAGAGCTCTTCGCAAGTTACAGATTGATTTGGTAAGAGGAGGGATGCGAGCTTCTCTCAGTAATGTACTGGTTGTTTCTTCTGTTTCTGTTTCATAAATAATATATGTAAATTTATTTCATTCAGCATGAGTCCTGCACACACACAGTGTTTTGTTGGCAACAGAAGACACAGGTGTGTATACCTAAGTAACATTTGCAGGATATTGAAAGTGTGATTTTTACCTAGAGCTCTTGGATGAAATAAGCATCATCAGGTCTTTGAGTTTTTAATAAAATGAATTTTTCCATTTGTTAGAATTATTACGAAAATAGATTCTTCTTTAAAGTATCATTATCATGAGGCTAATTGATGGTTTTACATTCTTGCCATTGGTGGGAAACTGTCAAATTAGTATAAATTTGATCCAGGTTGATGGTTTTCCAAAATCATTAAAACTGGCATGTAGGAAATCAACTCTGCTATTCTTTTTTTTTCCCCCTCCTTCCCTCCCTTTGGCAAACCTCACTGCATGACACATCGTACAATAGTTTTTAAAAATGCAAAGTTAATGCTTGCACAGCATGAAAGAGAGTAGCTATGCCAGCTTGCTTGCCTTGTCCCTGAAAAAGACTAAAGATTTCTATGTGCTATTTCAGTCAGACTCTGACACGAAAGAGTGGGCTATCCAAGCTCAAAAGCAGAACTGACAAAAAACCTACTATGACAAATTCCTATTATCTATTTGAGGCTGGACATGAGGTTGGTATGTCAAAGCAGAGGCCCTTCCTCAGAGATGGAAAATAACAGAATACTTGATTATCTCAAGGCACAGCATCAAAGTTGGGATGACTTGTGCTTATTACAGGATTTTATCTTGTATTCAAGTTCAGAACAGCCTGGCGAGAATTAGAGGAGGGTGCTGCCGAGGGGCAGGATCCTGATTGCACTCCAGGATAATGCCCATGACTGCTCTTGGTAATTAACGCACTTTTAACTTCCCTCTGGATAACTGTTGACTCCTTCCTGTAGAAAGCCAGCTGTTGATTTTGGTAAGAACTATTTTCTCAATTTTACCTAGCACAGTTTCACGTATGTACTGTATGATCAATATTTGTTGGTTTAATAAATGAATTCTTCAACATGTCTTGCAAGTAAATCTAATAATATAAGACCTAAGACTAACTCCACTGCACTAAATAGAGATTAAGGGTTTGGCTTTTCTTCTCAAAAGATAGCATCATATTACCTGTGTTATTCATAGTCAGAATATCCCTCTGAGACAGGATACTGCCAAACAAGTGGGCAAAATGCCATGTGATAGAAGGTTTCACTGCTCAGCTGCTAGTTGGAATAAGTGATGAAATTGTAAGAGGCCTAAGACCTGCTTTCATAGAATTTTTGATGCTAGAAGGGAATCTAGATATTTGACAATTTTAAGATGGAAAGGTAAGATAACAAAACTGGCACACAGATTACAAACTTCTTGAGAAGGTGTTAATTATCTCCTATCATTTTCACTGTTTCCCAGGACACTCAACAGCATGCTTATAAATGATTTGGGATAAAGATGGTGGGTAGGAGGCAGAATACCATACTGATTATGAGAATGGACTTGAACCTCAGAGCCTCTTACTATATGTGTGATTCTGGGCGGTTTGATGTTTTGATATTGTTTGTTCTTTCACTCACAAATACTTATTAATTACCTCATTTATGCAAGGTAAGTTTTGGATGCTTGGGATAAAATGAGAATAGTGGTTTTCAGAGCCACTCTTTTCTTTTCTCCACCTGCTCTGTGTGCTGAGATGTTTGGATTGGATCAGCAGGCTCCTTTGTTCTCTGGCTTCTGGTTGGGTTTGGCCAATGGGAGGCGTCAGCAGGAGGTTAGCAAGCAGGTGGAGGAAGAAAGAGTTGTTTATTCCTTGGGTTCCCTCCTTACCAGGTCACTTCCTGCTACTGTAGGCGGACAGCTCCTGGCATGCAGCTATCTCCCTAAGGCTGCTTTCTCTGAATCCTGGTAGCTATGCCGTCCTCCAGACAATTCACACTGATAACTCTCCCCCTTAGTCTTATTAGCTCACCACACCATCTCTTGTAGTTTCGAGTTTGAGTTGTTTATTCCTTGGGTTCCCTCCTTACCAGGTCACTTCCTGCTACTGTAGGCGGACAGCTCCTGGCATGCAGCTATCTCCCTAAGGCTGCTTTCTCTGAATCCTGGTAGCTATGCCGTCCTCCAGACAATTCACACTGATAACTCTCCCCCTTAGTCTTATTAGCTCACCACACCATCTCTTGTAGTTTCTCTAGACCCTGCCCATACCTTTGCAAATGGTCTCTTTATTAAACTACCCTCAGATTGCATTTGAATGTGCTGCCTGTCTCCTGCTGGGAACCTGATACAAACGATTACCTGTCTCAGAGGTCATTGTAGGAATGACATGATTTAGGTAGAATTTAATACGATGATTGACTCATAGTAAGTATTCAGTAAAGTTAAGTATTATTATCATCACTTTTTCTTTATAAAGTATTGTTTGCTGTATTGTTATTGCATTGTTTTTAAATTTTAAATAGATGAGAAGAAAATTATTATCTTGCAGATGTTAAAAATGGAAAAAATGAAACAGGAAACAGGCGAAGGGCTAAAGTCACACAATGCTTCAGTGGCAAAACTGAAAAGTGAATTAAAGATTTTTGACTTTGTTTCTTTGTACAGAGTATAGTCACAACATGTCTGTAAAAGAAAGTTGCAACATCAAAGTATTTAGTAAATTAAAACATAAAATTGGGTATGCCTCATGTTATAAACCCTATTCCTGACCACTAAATAATAATTGGGTTGAATCAAGGACACTTCAGCATCTTTACTTAATTACTGTAAGGGCTGAGACTAAGCATTTTCACTTTTATACCCTCTTGGTAGTTTCAAGGCAGTTGATTCTTAGGACTGAATTTCTTGTAGGTTCTGGAGGGTAGATCTGTTTATTTATAATAAAGTTGAATAGGAGACCAGCATTATGATGCTTGGATAGTATATTTTTTGCACATAATACATTTTTCTGACTTCTGTCTTAAGAGTTCTCGTTGTTTAGTCACAAAAAAATAGGCTACTCTCTGAAATTGTCTATAACTCATTAAGCTGTCAAGAATGAAAACTAACAAATTCCTGAAGAAGGAGTGGTCACTTTGAAAAAAATATTCAATAATTTCTATCCATTTTATAATAAATTTGTTATAGTTGTTGAAATTTCAGACCGTATGGATGTATCTTTCAAAAAATTTTAGAAACATCTCTTTTTTACAATTAAGTTGAATCAAGAGAGGAATAGTGATTTGAAATCCCTTTTGATGTCAGTCCAAATAAGAATTTATAGATTGTCCCTTCTGTACAAGGAGCTGAGTAGGCAAAAACAAATATCTTATTGCCAGAAGAGCTGATGCTTCTCGAAGGAATGATTGTCCTTTGAACATTTCGATCTCTCTTTATTCTTTAGGATTTTTTTTAAAGTCAACCCAGGTAGGGTTCCTGTCTTCTTTCATTAAAAGATATATGCCTTTTATGTATTGAGCACTTAACAAATATAAACTTTCTCAACTATCGATCTACATTTATCTATCTATCTAATCTATATCTATCATATATCTATCTTATCTATCTGTCATCTATCATCTATCTAACCCTAATCTATCTATCTAATCTATCTATCTACCCAAACTACCCACCCACCTATCATCTATCTATTTCCTATGCAGATGCAGTCGTCCTTAAATTGTCCTTTCTGGAGGACATGTTACACCACAGTACCATAGCGATCTCCAAATTAGTCCCTGTGAAGCCTCATATGGCTTCATCCCAGCCCTCTACCTTTGTTCAGATTTCATGTCTTCCCATTTTTTGCCTTGAGTGAACTACAGTGGCATTTTCACTGAGAGGAACTAGTGTATTCATAGTAATTATTATTCTAAATGATTACACTTTTTCACCACATCAGTTGTGTTGACACGAATTCTAGAATAAAACAAATTAATAGTAGATTATATCGAAAATATCACATTATACCTAAGAACTTTCTGTGGCTGCTTGCCAAATGGAAGTTGTCATGGGTTCTTTAAAGTAATTGATGGTGCTTGCACATAGAGGACACATTACTTTATTCAGTCATTCTGTGAACATGCTTTGATACCTTTTCCTATGCTGATGCAGTCTTTTCCTTCTAGGAACTTTCTATCTAGTGCGGGAGAAAAAACTTGTGTATCAGTCATAGAGGCATGGACTAAGTAGGAGGGAGCGATGAACTCCATTTGGAATTAAGGGAAGGCGGTCAAATTATCAAGAGCTTCATAGGAAAAGTGACACTTAATTTAGAGTTAAAGGCCAAGTGGAAGTTAACCAGGCAGAAAATTTAGGGAAAGGCATTGGGGTCTGACAGACTTGGAAAATTGTATTTTGATGTGACTTCACAGCAAGATATATGGCGTGGAGTGGCAGGAGATAATGGTAAAAGGATGACTGGAGCCAAATCTTGATCTATTTCCTACTACAGACAAAGGAAGTTTGTATATCTTTTACAATGAGTGACATTAATAAATAATCCTACATAGATTGTCCCCCTCATTTTAGAAGAGGTTTTATTTTTATTTATCTCCTATTTATTATATTAATTAATTATTTTTTTATGGTGACATTGGTTAACAAAATCCAACAAGTTTCAGCTGTCTACTTTAACAGTAAGGCATATATATATTTACATTGTGTATTCACCTCCCATAGTTAGATTTCTTTCTGTCACCGTATATTTGATCCCTTTTACCCCATCTACCTCCCCGCTCCTCTCTTCTCTCTCCCCTCTGGTAACCACTAGTCCATTGTCCATGTCCATGAGTCTCTGTTTGTCCTGTTTATTAGTTGCTTTTAGTTTTTTATCCCACGTATAACTTTTTCTGTCTGGCTTATTTCACTTAGCATGATTATCTTGAGGTCCATCCATGTTGTTGCAAATGGCAGTATTTCATCTCATTTTATGGCTCAGTAGCATCCATTGTATATAGGTACCACAGCTTCTTTATCCAATCATCTATCATAGGACACTTCGGTTGCTTCTATGTCCTGGCCACCGTGAATAATGCTACTATGAATGTCGGTGTGCAAATATCTTTTTGGATATGGGTTTTCAAGTCTTTGGGGTGAATACCCAGTAGAAGGATTGCTGGATCATATGGTACATCAATTCTTAGTTTTCTTGAGGGACCTCCATACTGTTTTTCATAGTGGCTGTACCAATTTGGAGTCTCACTAACAGTGTATAAGGGGTCCTTTTTCTCCACATCCTCTCCAACACTTATTACTTTCCTGTCGATAACAGCTATTCCAACAGGTGTGAGATGGTATCTCATTGTGGTTTTGATTTGCATTTCCCTAATAGCTAGTGAGATTGAACATCTTTTCATATGTTTGTTGGCCATTCATATGTCTTCTTTGGAGAAGTCTTTGTTCAGGTCCTCTGCCCATTTTTTGATTGGATCATTTTTTTTTTTTGTTATTGAGTCGTATGAGTTCTTTGTATATTTTGGATATTAGGCCCTTATCGGAGGCATTGCTTCCAAATATATTTTCACAATTCCGATGGTTGTCTCTTTACCTTGTTGATGATTGCCTTCGAGGTCAAATTCATAAAATCCTCTTTAAGCCCAAGGACCTTGAGTTTAGTTCCTATGTTTTCTTCTATGCATTTTATTGTTTCAGGTCTTATATTCAGGTCCTTAACCCATTTTGAGTTAATTTTGGTGTGTGGTGATAGACAACAGTCTAGTTTCATTCTTTTGCAGGTAGCCTACACAGATTCATGTGTCATCCATTCTCAAGACTTATACAATCACCTGTATTGGTGATTTCCAAATTTTTATGTCTAGCCCAAAGTTTTATCTCTAATGCTTTGTTTTCAAGTCATCTGCATTTTGATGTTTCAGCAGCTCTCACAGAGTCTAAACCCCAAAGTAAATTTACCACCTTTCCCTCAAAATCTTGGCTCTGTCCCAATTTCTTAGTTTAGTGAATGGCCCCAATTTTCAAGAATATTATCCATAACATTCCCTTCTCTTAAATCTCTCCCCCAATGTCTCTCAACATTTAAACACTCAACAAGTGCCTTATTTATTCAATTACTCTAAACATCGTCATTTCCTTTCCATTCCCTTTTTCAGTATCTTTATTCAGGTTGTCATCATTTTTCTCTTTGATTACCACAGCAACCTCTATTTCTGATCAATTTCCCCATTGTTACCAAGTTGATCTTTCTAAAACTGTGATTGCATCAGTGAATGTGCTAGTAAATTTTTAGTAGGTTTTCACTGGATATGGATAAAATCCCAAATCCTTAGCATGACATACAAACCCTTAGGATTTGGGCCTTACCCACCAGTCTAGTGTCCTGGGTCCCATGCCCTATCCCCTTCCCTTCTCTAGACTTATTAAATGACTTGAAGCTTCCTGTAATTCTTGGTATATTCATCTCCTCGAAATTTTCCTGTTCCTGTTCCCAGCCTTCTTACTCTGTCACCTCATTCCTCCTGACCTCTGCCTCCACTGAAGAGAGGATAAGGTGTTTCCATAACTGTGTAGTGATAGATTGTTTATTTTTCTCTGTCTCCACTAGACTTCAGGCTCCTCAGGGCCAGGTATCATGTCTCATTCGTGTCTGCCATATTCCCAGTGCTTAGCTTCATGTCTAGCACATAGTTGTAGCAAAAATAATAGTGTTACAAAGCACTAATTATAGACAAGACAAGGTGCTAATTTATTTACATACATTATCTCCTTTAGAGGAGCAAAAACAAAATCAGGCTATCTTTGGAGAAGGAATGTGGCAGAAAAGTAAAGATTGCATGAGAGATTGTTATGTGGTTTCCAATCAGCAAAACAAGTGAGAATTTAAAAGTGACCTAAGGTGGAAACAATAGAAATCAAGTGGAGAAAATTTATTATAGTGATTCCTGACATATTGAATAGATGGATGGATGAATTGATGAGTGAATGGGAGGAAGAACAGAGCCCAGCATGTGTTCCTTAGAACTTGCTGTGGAATTCACTTTATTTAACTTACAAGTCTTACTAACTTGTTGCGACAAGTTTATTAGGACTAGAGGAGCAATTTATCTAGGTGCAGGAGCAGCTTATGTGGCAACAGTCTGAGAAGAAATGAAGTTAAAAGCAGACGTTAAAAGAGATATGTGATGGCTTTTAAAAATGGATATTTAAAATGTATGTATGAAATTATTAAATTAAATCCAAAATTAATTGTTGAAGTATGGAAGTGTGTCATAATTTAGAATTTTTTTCAGTCAAAAAATGAAGCTTAAGAGTGATGTAATCATAAGCATAGAGATTGTCATTAGAGAATAATGGTTAAAAGTGTGGACTCTGGCATCACAGTGCCCAGTTTAATTCTGTCCCAGCCATTTACTATCTGTAGGTCCTGGGACAAATTACTTAACCTCTAAAATGGAGATACCTTCTTTGTTGGGGTGTTTTAATGATTAAATGATAAAAAAGAGCATGTGTTATTGTAGCATAGTGGGGTGTAGCAAGCACTCAGTGAAATATGAGTTTACCACCATGTGCAAACAGCCTCACCCCTTAGCAATAGCGGGAAAGGGAGCAGCTACTGTATACTGCATGTTTTCGATTGGCTTTCATTATGTTTTGTAGATGTGTTATAATAGGAGAAGTTTTATGGTAAAAATGACAATTTTGTATACTAAAATTTACTTCAAGAAAATTTGTATTTATTAGGGCGTAGCCTAAGTGTGCTTGGTTTTCCCACACAAGTCTCGAAAAAAAGTTAGTGAGGTGAACAAATGTTAGTGGTGAATAATCACTTAATGCACTATGTATTACAATATGGTACCGTTGATTCCTGCTTGGTGGGAGTTCTCAAGTTCATTGGTTTTGAATGTTCATTAAGCAGTCCCTTTTACTATTCATTATTTTAGTTATTCATTCAAACATCATAGCAAGAGGAACTCTTAAAATATGCTGCTTCCCAAATGCTCAGAAGATATAATTAGTTCCTATATATTTCAAGGTTAAAGTATTCTGTCCTTAAGAAAAATTTCCCAGAAATCAAAAAAATATTTGCCTAACCAAAATGAACAATGAATGAATGGTAAGCACCTGTAGTATTAACCCGGTGAGGCTCTTCTGCTTTTTAAGCTTCTTTGCCTTCCCTTGTTTCTTTGACAGATACAGACTCAAAACGTTTGGTGTTTCCTCTCAGTCTCCTATCATTCTTTGTACCTTTACCTTATGTTATTTTTTCTGTTATAGCCTTACCCTAGCCTAGTGTGTCCTATGTTTATTTGCTCATTTATTGTCTGCCTCCTTCACCTGCGTGTAAGCTGATATGTGGATGACTTTCCTTTGTTCACTGCTATATTCCCCAAACCTAGCGTAGTGCCTGGGCCATAGCATAAATTCAGTAAATATTTATGGAATTCATAAGTGTACAGATTATACACCTATGCTTAGTAGAGAGTCCTAAACAGGTCGTGCAGACACATGAATGCGTTTTCGTATACATTGTCTGCTGAGTGTAGTGTAATGCTCGTTCACTGAAGACACAAAACAAAACTTAAAAACTACAAAGTATCAATAGAGAACTTTAAAATCATTCTCCAGCTCTGAGACAATGATTTAACATTTTGGTGTGTTATCCTCTTTATGTACTTGATATAATTATGTATCATCCTCTATATATTATTTTGTACTCTACATTTTTTCACTTAGTATTGTACATCAGCATGTTTCTATTTTTTTTAAAAAAAAAAGAATTTTATACAGGCTTTCATTAAAAATAGTGGAGTAAAAGTACATTTCTCCCTACTTTCCAAACAATAGAAATAATGCCAAGCAGAGAAGAAAATTCACCTGTAATGAAACAAGTCATTAGCCAAAAGCCCAGAGCACAAACCTTGAAGTACACCTGCCAAGTCAGTAATGTTCGGATACAGGAGAAGGAAGACATGAACCTATACTTGTCTCATCAACCTATACTTGTGTCATCAACTTGGACCTTGAGCAATACACAGATTTCCTTCAAATAAAGTGCACTGCCTTAAAAGACATCTCCACTGTTCCCTGTGTTCTGTGGTAAGACCTAGAGCTCTAGGTAGACTGTGAGAGAAGTTGAGAGTGACTCTGCAAACATCCTAGTGTCATCACCGAAAGGTGGACGAGATGGAACTGGAGGAGAAATTATTCTGATGTGCCATGTAAACTTCCTTCTCCCTACCTAGCCTGCTGGCTGAGGGAGCCTGGGAAAGGGAAGCATGAAAAGTAGGGAGAGAGACAGCCATTGCCCATGATGAGGGCAATGGGAAGAGCAGGGGACAGAAGAGAAAGGCTGAAAGTAGGGAGAGAGGCAGCCATTGCCCATGATGAGGGCTTTGCTGTGAGGCATGCCAGAGCAAGCAATGGGAAGAGCAGGGGACAGAAGAGAAAGGCTTCCTGGAATTGCTAGCCAGACTTTTAGGGAAATGCATTGCTTATTTCAGACAGAGAACATACTAAGACACTAAATAGTATTTGGGGGAGCTGAAAGAATGAATGCTTTCTCCCTAACCTATTTGGTAGAGAGACGTGGCCACTAGGGAGAAAATAACCCATTAAGATTAGAAATAAGAATGAAATTGCTGAGCTTGTACAAACTTTGTGTAGTTTACAGAAAGAGGTTAGCACGAAGATAGGAGCCATAAATCAAAGATTAAGCAACATGGCACAAAAGGGCATGTGTTTCTGTATTCGTAAAATGAGCTTTGCAGTAAAAGGTGAAGCTGAGCTTTTCAAATTGCTGGAATGTCACTGTTTATTTATGAGCCAAGATAAAACTCATTTTTAGATAAATGACTAAATTGAAATACTATAATGCGTACCATTCAAGTGCTGTTATGGTTTAAAAAATGTGACAATAAAAATGTCACATTATCATGGAACCTATTTGTTGGTTAGGTATTTTCCGAGTCCTATCTACTCAGTTTATTGACTCCCACTAGGTTTTACTACTGCCTGCCTTGCATAGCCAGGACACAGTAGTTATTGTAAAAGCAAGATCTAGTCCTTTGTACCTCCCACAACCCTGAAGAATCTCGGAAATTCTTTAAACCAGAGGTGTTATTGTTGATGATGATATTAGATGAAGTAGAAATAAAGGCACGTTGTTGACGGAGACCACACTTGATTCAAAGCAGTGGGCTCTTCAGAATATAATTTCATATTTCATTTGAAACTTTTCATGTGACATCCTAGTCCTACCTTTCCTCTTGAGCACGAGCTATCATGATATCTCTATGCCAAATTTAACCAAGGAAGAGCTTTTACTATATAACTCATTAAAAAATCAGTGCAGAACTGCACGACAGCAGCAGTCCCGCATTTTGTGTGCCTTTAGGTTATAAATTGAAATCTGCCAATGTTAATAAATCACATTTTACACGTTTTCATAGTTAGGCCACAGTGGGCTGACATGTTTGGGGATAGATGACAATAGAAGTCAGAAATAATGGAGAAATGGAATATATGCTATGCCGGTTATGGAGGAGGTAGTGGCCACAAGAGAAAGTAGATACATATGGAAGACTAAGCTTTGTGAAGAAGAGAGGGGTGATTCAGGAGGATGCATCAGGTACAACATGAGAGGTTGCTATAGCAGGCTCGCATTCTACAAAAACGGTAATAATAAGAAGAACTCAAGGGAAATTAAAATAGAATGGCAAACTAATTATAGCGAACACAAACATACCATGTGTAGGCACTGTCCTAAATGCTTTACATATGTCAACTAATTTAATCTTCACAATAACCCAGTAAGATAGGAATGTTTAACATCTCCACTATACAGATGAAAAAAAATTGAAGCATAGAAAGTTTTATGGTGACTTGCCTAAGTCACACAGCTAACAATAGGCACAGCTGTGATTTGAACCTGGGGACCTCAGATTCAAGTCCATGCTCATGATTATTATACTGAATTGTCTCTTTCAGTCTTGGATTGACAAGACTATTTGTAAGAGTTTAACCGTTGCATGAAAGAATGAGTTGGCAGTCAGGTCCTCGTTCAAGGTCAACACCTGACTAATTCATACTAATTAGTCAGCAGAGAGGTCTAATTCATACAGCAGAGAGGTGATGAGTAAAAGAGGGCACACAAGCTCATGTCAGTGGATAGCAAGTAGTAAAATTGAGTGAGAGGATAAGAAAATATTTTATTAGCGATGCTTCATCTGGGAACTTTGGATTCATGTTAGAAAAATTGTCATGTAAAAGTTCTATAGTTAAAAAATTATCTCATTGGAAAATGTGCTAATATCATGCAACTTTGCAGCAGTCCTAGATTAAAGAGCATATGAAATATTTCACTGTCACCAATAAACCACTGATTTGGGTTAAGTGTCCAGTAATTTGTGGATGATTCTTTCAATTTATGCCCCTGGGGCAAAAGTGATATTGACCCTATAGGTGTGGATTTAGGTACCGCAGTTTTGAAGAAATGTCATGAAATTGCCAGAGATAGCATTAAATCTGTGTAGATTTGACCAGAAGATATACACTTGACCAGAAGTGAAGTATCTTCACTTCTTCAGAAGATACTTTTAAATGCATTTAAAAGCACCTTCACTTTTAACAACTAACACAGTTGAAAGGGTTAGAGGAAGGCTTTTCGGCAAAATAAGGACATATTTTCAAGCATTTTTTTCCCTGTTTTCCTTTTCTTGACAACTAAGATACTGTATAATCTTATTTTAAATAAAAACAAACCTAATGATTTAACATGCATCTTTAGTGGAATATAGTTGTAAGGGAGGAAAAAAACAGTTTTTTAATGCTATTTTAAAATTCATTTCTTTAGTTCTTAAATTTAAGAAAGTTACACATACAATCCATGAAGTGATCTCCCCGATTACTCTAGCACGCATCTGGCACTACACAAAACTGTTAGAATAATATTGACTATATACTCTATGCCAGTGGTCCCTAACCTTTTTGGCACCAGGGACCGGTGCTCTTATGATAATCATTAGATTATCTTAGGAGGAGCTGAGGCCGTGATTCTAGCGCTGAGGAATGGCTGCAAATACAGATGAAGCTCCGCTCTCCCACTGCTCACCTCCTGCTGTACGGCCTGGTTCCTACACCCAAACTATCAGTCCGCGGCCCTGGGGTTGGGCACCCGTTCCCTTTGCTATACTCAAAATCCCTGTGACTGTTTTGTAACTCTAATTTGTACTTCTTCATTCTTTCACCTTTTTTTACCCACCCTCCCAACTCCCCTCCCCTCTGGCAGTCACCAGTTTCTTCTCTATATGTGTGAGTCTGTTTTCATTTAGTTCGTTCATTTCTTTTGTTCTTTAGATTCCGCATATAAGTGAAATCATATGATATTTATCTTTCTCTGTCTGGCTTATCTCACTTAGCACAATGCCTTCTAGGTCCATCCATGTCATTGCAAATGCTAAGATTTCATTTTTTTAATGGTCGAGTAATATTCCATTGTCTATATGTACCACAGATTCTTTTCCCAATCATCTAGCAATGGGCACTTAGGTTGCTTCCATATCTTGGCTATCGTGAATAGTATTGCTGTGAACAAAGGGGTACATAGATCTTTACAAACTAGCGTTTTCATTTTTCTTTTGATAAATACCTAGAAGTACAATTACTGGATCAAAAGGTAATTGTATTTTTAATTTTTTGAGGAAATTCCAAACTGTTTTCCATAGCGGCTGTACCAGTTTGCAATCCTACTAACAATGTACGAGGGTTCCCTTTTCTCCACATCTTCGCCAAAATTTGTTGTTTTTCGATTTATTGATGATAGCCAATCTGACAAGTTTGAGGTGATATTTCATTGTGGTTTTAATTTACATTTCTCTGATGATTAGTGACCTTGAGCATCTTTTCACATGTCTATTAGCCTTCTGTCCTCTTTGGAGAAATACCTATTCAGATCTTCTGCCCATTTTTTGACAGGATAGTTTGTTGAGTTGTATGAGTTCTTTATAAATTTTGGATATTAACCCCTTGTCAGATGTATCATAGGCAAATACCTTCTCCCATTCAGTAGGTTGTCTTCGTTTTGTTGGTGGTTTCCTTTGCAGTGCAAAATCTTTTTAGTTTAATGTGGTCTCACTTGTTTATATTTTTCTTTTGTTTCCCTTGTCTGAGGAGGTATATCAGAAAAAAATTACTAAGCAAAACAAAATAAAAAACAATTTTATAGAGAAATTTGAGTTGAACAATTGCCAAGGACCCAAAAGCCTACTTTATATGCCATATCTGAGGTATTTTGTCTACAAGGTCAAAATAAGTGCTTAGTTCAATTAATCATTTAATTCCCTGATCAAGTAAGTAAAACTAATTGGCTAAATTAACCTGTTTTTATTTTTTCTCTCATCTTCTTAAATCAAAAGTATAATTTGTAGTTGTAGAGAAAGCAAATCTACCAGCTCTTATAAAAAATTAAAGGTGTTTCAGTTATGATGGTACAGGAAGCCTGATCTTAGTAACCTTTAAAGCACACTGAGTTTGGGCAAATGGTTTCTTCAGACTGTTGTACATCAAGTTCCTGATGTTTTTTGTTGTATATTAGGTTCCCTGGGAAACGAGACTCCGGAGGAGGTTTATTAGAGAGTTTTCTTGGGATCAACACCTGTGGAAGGAAGGGAAGGAAGCAGGTAACGGGCAGAATGAGAAGTTAGGCTCTGATGCAGTCTCATCAAAGGTCTCAGCCGACCTGTGGAGAGCTGTGAAGCTAGGGGTGTGCTTCTGCAGTGTACCGAGCTGGGGCAAGGAGGCCTGGCCTCTGTAACTCCATGCCAGTCATTCATGCAATACAGGCTGCCCCTGGAGGCTCTCTCTAGCCAAAGGCAATTCCCACAGAAGGCCAATAGCTGAAGGCTGTCAGGCAGCTTCCTTCCTATCAGCAGGGGGAGTTAAGTCCTTCAGTCTTGAAATGGAATCTGGGTAACATATAACAGTGCCCTCTATATTATCTTGTTAAAATATTTTTGAAATTTTAAGAAAGAAATGGAAATAATCACAAATAATATCTACATTTTATTGTTGACATTTAAGTTATACATAGAGTTATCACAGAATTCTCATTTGTATAAAGAAAATAAAGCTAAAAGAAATTTTGTTTCTTGAATAAGCCTTTTTTTCACACAGAAAAGGGGAAGGGGTCATATATTTAGTTATGCATTGATTATCAAAAGAATATATATGTGTGTGTAATAGATAAATAAAGTGAGCCAACTAATTATAAAGTGAACCACTTCTAATCTTATGCACTATATTAGACTTAATGATAGGAGCTTAAAATATCATTTATCTGTGCAACTCCCTTGTGAGGCAGATACTATTGTCCTGATTCTACTGATAAATAAACAGACTCAGAGGTTAAGTGGCTTGTCCAAGATCACACAGCTACTTAATGGTGTAGTCATGACTCTAAGCCAAGTCTGCCCAAATCAGTCCTTTTTCTTGGTTCTATACTGTGTTGTTAGTTCTAATCTTTGAATCTTAGCCAGAGAATTTCTGTTTCAATAGAAAACTTTCTACCCTAGTTTTAATGATGTTTCCTTATTTAGTTTTTTGCCTTTAAAAAACTCAGCAATACGACTTTAAACTGTGTTTATTGCATTTAACCCTTGTCACAACTCGTGTAGGTAAAAGGCAAATATTTTTATGCCCGCTTTAGCAGGACTGTAGTGCTGATGACAGTCTCCCCGCATCCTGTGGAAACAGTTCCATTCTGGGATGGCTTCTGCCCTGTACTTCTGCCTCGTACATCTGCACCTATTTTGTAGATGAGTTAGCAGGTCAAGGAAATACATGATGTGTATATAAAATGTGGTGGGAGTCAGAGGTGAAGCTTGGTGTACTGATTCCAAATCCCACGCTTCATTCCCACTTCAGTGGAATTAACATACGGAAAGAAAAATGCATGTAAATTAAGGACAGAAAAAACCGGCCTGTAAATGACCCTCCATTATAATTATTTTATTTATGATGAGGAGATTCTGGAACCAGTAGAAAGAAATCATTTGAGTGGCCACTAGGAAAAATATAAGTATATGTACTTGAAGTATGTGACATTTGAAATGAATGTAAACTTCATTTAGATTAGAATAACTTCCTGTGGGCTTCTCATTTGTTTAGAATGTCTGAATTATGTTCTCTTATACTGTGTTCTATATTCTGAGAGAATATGGTTGACTGATCCCCACAGTTGAATCAGGTTACAAATGATACCACCCTTCCATTGCTCTGAGTGTCAGCTTCCTCTGGTTTGTTTTTGACAGAACAATTAAAGTAGACAAGGCTCTCTTGTTCCTTTGCTTATTTTAATAGGGTTTTTCTTTTGTCAAATAATCCAAAACCTTAAGATATTTGTCAGATTGTCATATAATATTTTATCTTCTATAGTAAAATAAGGAATAAGTCATTGTAACTTTTAGTCATGTATATTCTTTGATATAATGAAGTAAATGACAAATAATCTCAATCTGAAGTATTTTATCCCTTTTCTCAAGCAACTGTTACTTTATTCATATGTCTTTGGTTTTTAGCTCAATCTTAATTTCGTGGAGGGTTTTGAGAACAGTTGGGTGGAACAGACTTTCTGCATGATTGATGCAGTGTCTCATATATATTGTATAACTCTGCATTACAAATTGTTTGGAACTTTACTATTAAAAACAGATGACAATATGTTTGCTTTTTTAAATGCAGAAAGAAGGATATCAGTATATAAACATATAAAGATTTTAATACATCATGAACACATATGCGTGCATGTGTGTTCATTAACTGCCACAAGTCAGCTTAAAAATATACATTTCACAATTTATCAGTATTAATCTAAACGTCTCTAAACTGGATTATCACTCCTAGTGCTGGTGTTAAGACCAACTGAGAATTTTTTATTTTTTATTCTGGGTATTAAAATGGTCACAGGACTACAAAAATACCATTTCATATCTACACATACACATATCGAGTTACACTGACACTGACAATCTATAAAGGTTTATGAATGAGAACCAAATTAAAGATGCCATTGAGTTCTCTTCTATTTACCTGCAGTGAAGTCAGAAATCAAGCACTAATATCATGTCCTGAGAATTCACAAATAATGTGCAATGATTTAATAAAGGCTTTCAGGTTTCCACATTATTTTAGATCCCCATAGTATTTGAATGAGGTTTTGTGTGTTATTCGAGTCTGTTGGCCCACATCTTCAAGGGAATGCTCATTTCCTAACTCCTCTTTATGGGCTAAACATAAGCGTTTATAGCAGGATTCACATGCACCTCTGCTTCTCGGTCAGGGGCCCTGAAGTCAGATGGGTACAGAGGAAGGGAATATTTGGACACAGAGAGGGGGCTTGGGTATAATACAGTGTGGAATTGGTTGAAACTGGCAAATTGAATAGGGTAGGCCTGATCTAAAGGAAGCAGCTGGCTGCGTGATCATTTGGGAAGGTAGTGCCAAAATTTTCACATCTGATTTTCAACAGAAGACAAAAATATGGATGTTTTTGTAAAATTCTTTATTTTAGAACACTGAATGGGCCAAATCAGTCCCTTATGTGTGCTACACGTGGCCCAGAGGCCTGCAGTGTTCACATTCCCATCTAAGTCATGGGAAACTGGAGTCCTGGGTCCAGTAGAGTTTGAGTGGGAAACTAATGATCTTAATAGAATCTTCAAAATCGACTCAAAACCAACTTTGGATAGGTTTACATTTTCTTTAAGTATGAAAAATATAGTGGCCCTCCACTTTTCTAGTTTAAACCACATATATGTACCTTTAACCAAAGCTGGGGGGGAGGGGCGGTCACTTGAAATCCTCTTTCATTTGGGAGATTGTCTTTTATTATTGATCGGTCCAAAATTGGATACTGAATTTCCTCTTTCTCATTTATATCTCAGTATGAGATTTCTTGTCTTGATTCAAGCCTCTGTGGCCAGTTTTTATCTAATCTTTTGTCAGTCTGATATCCTTGGTGTGTTTTTATAACATTTTAAACAGAAAATGTAAGTGCTATTAATGGAAAGCAAGCCGGTCGGCTGTGAAGGGTCTCTTGTGAATTCTCAAGTTGTTTTCACGTTCGACTGATACTGGCTTCTAGAACAGAAGTCTGGGAACTAACAATGAATGTTAGACCACTGAATGCAGGTTTCTTTCCTTTCCAAATCTGTCTTCCTGGGCAGAGAGAAAAGATGAATGAGAGTGGAAAGTAGATGCATGTAGCTGAGCAGAAGGTTAATTATATTAATTTCAGACTCAACTCAGCTTGAAGACAATATAATAATCTATAAAAAATGGAATGCCAACAAGGAGCCAAACGACTATTACCTTTTTTCTTTGTAAGAGCACAATATGTTATAGCAATCAGGAGCTCATAAATTGTTCTTACAAGCAGTTTAGAAAAAGACACTGTATAAAACTTACTTAGAGTTGGAAACTGTGGGGAAATTCCTTTCCCTGTTGCACCTGAGGTATTTTTTTTTCCATGTGTTGAGTTCTCAGTGGAGAACATGGGAATTCTACTCTGCTTCTAGAACATGTGATTAATGAGGAGGGGTCAAGATGCAACTGAGTTATTTTAAATACTGGGGAGCCAAATGTAAATAGTACTCTGTAGTCATGTTCTCTTATTGTATATGTGACTACAGAGAACCATTACATTTCCCCTCATTTATATTAAGATACCTGGTAAGAATTAAGTGGGGGATGGGAGTGGGGATAAGTAGAAAGGAGTGACGAAATGTTCTGGTTCTGTCCAATGCAAACTCCCTTCCCTCACCAGGGGAGCTTCAGTTCCTCTCCTTGCTCAAAAAATACTAAGAATCACCAGGTGAAAGACTGATGAGAACTGTTGACACCTCAAAACAAAGGGATGTTTTTCAAATTATTTACAGCAGCCATCAAAATAGTTTAGAAAGTTGATGTGCCCTTAAAGTATTCACCTTAGTGAATTGTTCATAATATCCTTAACATTTACTGTTATTTGGTCCTGCAAATATAGATGGTCATGTCAGTGACTCTTTTTATTAAAATATGTAAACACTTATATTTCATTATTGCAAAGAAGTGCATGATCCTACAATTCCATGGAAATTTTAAAGCAAATTTTACTACCTCGTCACCTGTGTCTAGACAAATTTATTAGGCACTTGCTGGTGGTAAGTAATACCTGTTTATTAGGCTGATTTTCAGACTGCTTACATGAGAGCTTTCATAAATTAGCTTTAGTACTTTAGGATTTAAGCTTAAACAGAGATTAGGCATTCATAAATTGAATCAAGTGATCATGGACTAAGAGGGAAGAAAAATGTTTTTTAATGCATTTTTGGCCCGCCACCCTTTCTTTTTTTTCAACCCCAGGAGCCTGCTCTACCATAAGGAAGGTCATATTTAAAGTTAGAATCTCTAGTGCCAGAAATTTCTACTTTATGTCTTGGCTAACCGGTGAGGATAATCAGCACCTTGTCTCTCTTAAAACTGGCAGGGTACATTTTTAAGGTGTTGAAAGAGAAGTATACAGAGCTTACAGGTTGAGCGGTCTCAATTCCCCTGCCTCGTGAAGATTTTGAAACTTAAGTTGTTTTCAGTTGTCAAGGTAATACACTGTGGTCAGTTAAATGAATTGGCTATTTTAATCATCAATATATTCTAGCTATTACATAAAAATCGGAAGTGCCTACTCTGAAACATAAAAATCAACCTTATTCATAGCAATTTTCATTTTGTATAGTTTTATGGAAACTTTACTAAAAGGAACAATCTATTTCCCAATTTGGGAAGCCTGTCAGCTATTTAGTATATTAAAGAGGCAAGCCATGTAAAGACTCATATTAAATCTTTTGGAAATTAACCCAATCACAGGTTTCGAATTAATTCTGCCTAAATTCGGACAATTGCGGTGAACCCCCAGTTGAATTTGCACTTTTATTTGGAAAGCGATAGGATTGTCTATGCCTTTTTTCACTGTTTAAAACTGTGGTCCCTCCAGTACCTCCTCAGAAGATCGTTAAAAGCCTTTATCTCTTGGGGTCTATTGTTTTCGAACAGGCTCCACAATTCGAAGTCCACTCTTAGGATCTTGGAAGTGCTGGATAGGAGGAGATACCTGAGGTGTGGTGGGAATAGCCAGCACTTAATTAAACAAACCCAATCCTGAATTTAGCTGCTTCCAAAATCTTTCGTCTTTCATAAATTCACGTCTCAGTTGTGTCCCAGAAGCAAAAGCTAAAGGAGTATCAAATAAACTTTAAGATAGTTTCTCTAGGAAATTTAAATTGAAAATATGCTATTCGTTTGCAAGCTAGCTCTCACTCTAGGAGAGTAGAACTAACACTTCTGTGGATGGTTACATATAGGGTGTTTCAGATTTTAGCTGTGTTTTGCCATTACCTGCATGTTCTCACGCTCATCAGGCTATGGGTTGCCAGCCATCAATATTAATATACCCAAAGTTACAAATTTTTAGTGTTTCCTTTCCTTCTGCTCTCTCCTCCCTATGATTGATCTACTATTGTCGTGTTACCCATGTACTTAGGCCAAAGGGTAGAGAAGACTGAGGCGGGTGGTTTGGGGACTGGAGGAATAGAACCCGCGTTGCACTGAATTACCTCCCAGTGGGAGCCACTGCCCTCAGTGCACAGGTCCACAAGGGTGACAACTGTAGGTTTCCAGGGGCCTCCAGCATGCAAGGATCTGACATCTCTTTACCACGATTCAAGTAGTGGGATATGGATTTGGATGCTAATGAAAAGGCAGGATCATTTCAATCCACATGCAGCTAATTACATCACTAACAGCTGTCAGTCATCGAATCCTTATGAGTGCCCAGTGAAGTGCAAGTACTCTCAAATGTTGCTTCGTTTGGTCCTCATGACAGTCCTAGGGGGAACTTTGATGACCATTATCCCCAGTTGACAGATGACGAAACTGGGGCTGAAAGAAAGCTTGAGGAACTAGCCTGTTATTATTCTTCAGGTGAATGGTGGTAGAAGGACCCAACCCTGGCTCCAAAGCTTCACTCAGCCTTGTGTCCTCCCAACTGTTTTACTTCATTCTCCAGTATGTATAATGCATTCCACAATGTTAGCTTCCTCATGCTGTCACTTTTTTCGTGGTGACAGTTCGATAAGCAGGCACTGCTCTTTTTCCAGTGGCAGAATGTTTAAGATATATTTCTCTTATCTTAGATGGTGTGTAAGGGATTTTTGCAATTGATATGTTAAATTCTGCCTCCATATTTGCCTTAAGTAAGAAACAAAACAGAATGTCTTTTTCTTTACTTCCTCTTAAACTTGTGATTATACTTGTATTGGAAGAGATGTCATGACAGATGGTATCTTAAAATAGTTTTAGCAAATCTGTTCACGAGTTAAAATTATAAGAGTCCTTAATACCAACTAGATTTTTCAATGACACAATGAAAACTGAAGATTTTGATATTGAAACTACTAGGGTGCTTAGCTCTCCAACTAAATCAACCAAATATTCTTTTCTGCTTGATTCTTGGTTGTGTATAGCTACATATTTGATTAAACAACTAAACTTTTGCCAAATAGTTTCTTATGTCCCTTTTTCATCTCACTGTCCTCCTAACAGTCATTACTGTTTGAAATCTTTCATTCGAGTAGAAACTCATCAAATATCCTGTAATTTAAATTGGAGACTTTGAAGTTAGTGCAAATTTTAATTACAGGATATTTGAAAGAACAACAGTGTGGCTTTTATATGTAAGCATTTATTTAAGCTGAAGTAATAAAATTTAGTAATTATCTCTTGCTTTAATGAATCACCATCAGTGCTGAGCTGATCGAGAAGGGGTTTCAGTGGTGAGACGCCCAGTTGGAAGAATGTACAAGGGGCCGACGTGAGAATGAAATGCCAGGCACCAACTTTATGGCGGCGAGCGTGCTCTTCTTCTTCTGCTCTCCAGGGGACCGCATGGGCTTTTGTATATGTCAGAGAACAGTAATGGCATTCAGTCACACGTGTGTGATACAATAAGCTGAATTATGTTTACATATGTTAGGGGCAGGTGTCCTACTACGCTAATGTAACATTCTAAATCCAGGGTCCTATTCCTAGGCGTGAGCCTGGAGGCGGCGAGCGCGCTCTTCTTCTTCTGCTCCCCAGGGGACCGCATGGGCTTTTGTATATGTCAGAGAACAGTAATGGCATTCAGTCACACGTGTGTGATACAATAAGCTGAATTATGTTTACATATGTTAGGGGCAGGTGTCCTACTACGCTAATGTAACATTCTAAATCCAGGGTCCTATTCCTAGGCGTGAGCCTGGATCACAGCCTGACCTGGGACCAGCCAGGCCTGGGACCCACACTTCGTCCCTACAGGGTTACGGTGCAGGATCTGGCCTGGAAGCACTACCTTGGGCCCACAATCCACTTGCCATTCCTGGAGTGGCTTAGCCCTGTGGGGCATCACCCCCAGGGTACTTTTTATCCACTGTCTCTCTGGGTGCTGCTTAGTATACCAGAGATGTTGTGACACGGCAGCTTGTGTTTGTGCCCAGGTCAGCGATAGCCCCCATCATTTCGCTGCCTGTTCCATGGTATGAGCTGTCTGTCTATCAGGCATCCTCAAGGATGGGAGCCCAACCCTCTACATAGGGACTCGGTACGTCTCCCACCTCAGCAGCCTCCACCAGGATCTCTGCTTGAAACTGCACCGATCCCAACAGGGCATACAGTTGACCTGACAGGGGGCTCGCAGAGAACTGTGCCCTCTGCTCCAGGTATGCCCCTCCACTTGGTCAGTTTAGGGGTCTATGCTATTCCTGTGCAGAGAGTCTTCACCCAAGACCACAGCCATCCCTCCACAGGGTACATGGACAGCATGGTTATGGGATTAAGGTCAGTGATGGCCTCACTGGCCAGAAGGGCTGCATATATGGCAGCCAGTTGCTTCTCTATCAGAGAATACCGTGCTTCCACACCTTTCCATAACTGGGATAGGAAGGTGCCTATCGGCACCCTCTGGGAACCCTGCTTCTGCCACAGGCCCCATCCAAACTCTGCATCATCCACCTGCACCATAAGCATGAATTGGAGGTCGGGATCTACTACACATAGAGTTTGGGCTTGTGCTACAGCTTGCTTTGTAGCCTTAAAGAACTTTTCTATCTCGGGGTTCCAATCCCACTGGGTACTCCGTTGCACTAAACAGTGCAGGGGTCACATCAAGGAGGCCAGATGAGGGATGAACACTCTCCAAAACACCAGGAGTCCCAAATGGGTTTGGAGCTGCTTCACAGTCTCAAGTCAGGGATATGCCTGTATCTCATCAATCACCGCCTCCGGCATTACTTTCATCTTACCTGACCAGATAACTCTCAAGAATTTGTCAGAGAACCCAAGTCCCTGGACCTTGTCCTCATTGACTGCCCAACCCTAGTCGGCAAGAGCTTCTCGCAGGCTGGTTGCTGCTGCTTCTAGTTCTGTAAGAGAATCAGAGGTTAGCATTATTTCATCAACGTAATGATACAAGTGCACTGCAGGTGGTCGTTTCCACGTGGCTAAATTTTGAGCCACGAGATCATGGCACAGGGTAGGGCTGTGCAGATAGCCCTGGGGAAGGACGTGGAGTGTCCACTATTACCCTTCCCAGGTGAAGACAAACTGTTCTTGACTTTCTGGGGTTATGGCAATAGAGAAAAAGGCACTTGCCAAGTCCACCACATAATGGTATCGTTCAAGTTCATGTGACAACCAGTCCATGATGTCGGTGATGTTCAGCTCGGCAACATGCAGGGGCAGCGTAACCTTATTCAGCTCCTGCGGCCTCAGGTTAACCGGCTTCCCCACCAATCGAGTTTCCCAGCCAAATCCCCAATCAGGGAGATAACCAGCCAGCTGCACCTCACAGGTTGTGGCTTTCCCAGGAATAGGAGTGAATTGCTGGTCAGGGCACACATGATTCCACAGCGCCAGCAGCACTTCTTTAGATTGCTGCTCAAACTTTTCTGCAGTGACCCCCGTCACTAAAAGATCAAACCACATCTGCCTGCGGCTCACTTCACAGCTGAACTGGCTGGGAACTGCTCCGCTCCTCTTTTTTGGCCACGCCTCCATCCCTGCACCTGCAGGTCTGGGAGTGCAGCGGGCAGTAGGGTGCACACTTGGGTTGAATGCACCTTGCATTTCACTTCCACATCCCCCAACCTAGCCATAGCAGATGTCACCTCATGGATCCACCTACCTATGTAAGGGGCCAGCAGTGCCACCATGGTGCCAAAAGTACCAGCCCGGCCAAAAGTCAAAATCAAGTCCATCATATGGATTGTAAATACCTCTTCATTGGGGCTTGTATACTGGGCACGAAACATCATCTGTCACATGCTCATTTCCTGAATTATCTGGACCAGATCTAAGTACATGGTCCATCTGCTCACTGTCCCTGGCAGTTCCCCGGGGTTGGTCCACATGGTCCATGCAGCGGACGTGAGCCAGTTAATCAGGGAGTGATTGCCTGCACCCCACGCCATATACACTACATTCTGGAGGTGCTGCCTGAGGGATGGTATCACTGTTACGGAGGCCAGCTGAGCCATCTCTTCCGGAGATAATTCATTCCCTTTGGCCCCGTCATCCCATAGCCACAGCAGCCATCCCAGAACTTCTCCCTAGCTCTCTGCCATACCTGTTTTGTCAGGTCCCAGAGTTTGGCAGAAGTGTACTGGATCTTTAACCTGGGGGCTTCCCCCCTACCCTTCGCCGGGGCCAACAGCTGTTCCACGTCAACCAGCTGTCGTGTCACCGGCCGTGCCTGCCGCAGTATCACCAGTGGGCTCCCAGATCGAGATGATGGCAATGACTCGTCAGGGCCCTGCAGCATACGTTCCGCTGCCACCAGCTGCCTTTCCAGTGCTTCTTCCTGGTGTTTTAGCTGCTGCACCAGCTGAGCCTGGTCCTGAACCTCCAGGCTGTCCTGCCGCCACATCGCCAGGAACATCCAAGCCACCCGACCCACTGTCTCCTGGTGAGCGGTCGGGACATTTGGCTCTAACATCTCCAGGGCTTCCTGGATGTCCTCTGGACATGGCTTCACTCCATCCCAATCCACGTGGCCAGGTACACAGCCATGGGATACCACTGGGAGGTAGGGGACCCATGTCCTCCACCTGTGTCTACTCCACCCGGGGACCATCTGGAGCACTGGGGGCCATACTCACCTCATCCCACCAGCTACACCATGTGTCAACGTCAAGCTGATAGCGAAGGGAAGGTTTGGTGGTGAGACACCCAGTTGAAAGAATGCACAAGGGGCCGTCATGAGAATGAAATGGCAGGCACCAATAGAACTTTAGTGCAGTTCTATTGTGGGGAACACAATTCTCTTCTGCTCTTCTTCTGCTCCCTAGGGAACCGCATGGGCTCCACATACATCAGAGTACAATAGTGGTATTCAGCCACACGTGTGATACAATAAGCTAAATTATGTTTACATTTGTTAGGCGCAAGTGCCCTCCTGCACTAATGAAACATTCGAAATCCAAGGTTCTATTTCTAGCCACAGCCTGGATCACAGCCAGGCCTGGGACCCACAGTCACTAAAACTTCTAAAAATAAGCTCTGCGTAGGTATTCTTAAAGGGCGATATGCTGTTGTTTGTTGTCTCTTAGGTAGTTATTGAGGGTTTTGGAGAAGCCAGGCATGCCTCATCCTCTGTGGCAAGGTTTCTTCCTAAACCTTGGTTTTACTGCCATTTGGGACCAGATAATTTGTTGTCAGGGCTGTCTCTGTGAATTGTAGGATATCTAGCAGCATCTCTGGCTTCTATCCACTGGATGGGAGTAACAACCTTCTCCCAGTTGGGACAATCAGAAATGTTCAGAGATTGCCCACTATCCCCTAGGGGCACTATCACCCCAGGTTGAGAACCATTGCTCTCTGCTTCTCCAGATGAGAAACCATAGTTAGAGAGGGATCAAAATATTAGCACTGTTGATGGCCAAACTAAGGTAGAGAATGTGGCTAAGGTCTAAAGCCAAAATGGGTGTGTTTCGTTTCTTTTCAGACATTTCTGCCCAGATGTCATCTTACCAGGCCTCCCATAACCACTGTATTCAAAAATAGTACAACCCTTGACTGTCACTCATCCTCTTCTGTTTCTCTCCCCAGTCTCCTTCTCCACCTGAATATGCGTATTTAACTGTTGATTATTTTATTCCTCCATTAAAATGTAAGCTACACAAAAGCAAGAAATTTGTATTTTATTCAATACTGTAAACCCAGAGCACAGATCAATGCCTGGCACATAATTTGTAATTCATGAATAACTGTTGACTGAGTCGATTAGTTAGAGACACTTGCTGTAAAAAGGTAAAGAATGAGGAAATTAAAAATCACAAATACAGCTTAAAATAAATTGTTGAAGAAGCACAGTTTCAAGTGCGGTAATTCTACCTAATGGTTTTAGAATTAATGATTCCATAATTGAAATTTAAGTTTTTCCCTGATTTGATATAATTAGTTTTACTGGAGTCTATTTTTCATGTCAACTAAGCAATGGCTTCAGTGGATAAGAGAAAGCTTTGAACTGTAAGGAAGTGAGGAGAGTAAAAGCCCAGATATTGCACGAAGTGAGAAAACAATGGGAAAGTCCAAAACGTCTTCTAAAAGCATCATCGAAAATGTGTCAGTAAGCGAAAGGTTATCATTAGGTGGTTTCACTGGAAAGACAAGCACAGTAATCCTTTGAATGCTTGTTTTATAGTTTCAGAACTAACAACTGAAGTTGGGATTTAAAGCAAATAATTTATTCATTGGGAGTTTAAAATTTTTATTCTATATTTTCGGAGTTTTTCTTGTTTTGTACTCGTTTTCAGCTCCCCAAATTTAACCAATTGCAAATATTTTTAAGTAGTATTACACTTTTGAATTGAAGCAGTTGCCTTTAATAGAAAATGTGCATTTCATTATAAAGATGGAACACAAAATCCTTGGCTTAGTTATAAGGCCCATAAATGAATGGCCTAAAATTTTGTAAGCTTAGCAAATAGTAAAGATATACATTCCACCAAATGTGCTTTGGTCTTGAAAAATTATGGACATATGTACTGGTGAGGTGAAGAATGCAGCCCCTTCAGGCTGTGTGCTAAGAAGCACTGGAATTTTATTTGACGAGAATTACCAACCTGGCCATGGGCGGATGCCGGAATTCACTAGTATTATTAACAAAAGGGCTATGACAATTTATCTTTCAAAAAATATTAATATCAAATTAATTGTTGGTTGGTTAGAGTGCCCTCATGAGTTTCTTAATTATAATGCCTATGCAGCTGTTTCAGAGAACATAATGTTTCACATTTTTAAACATAGGATCAATATAATGTTTCTTATTTTTAAACGTGGATTTTTTTTCCCTTTCCTCATACCCGTTTCCTGATTTACACATAAAGTATATCTGAAAAGTACAAGGCAGACCTAGGGCTGTGGATTGGCACCTATTTCTTATAGATTAGTTATAAAACTGGAAGAACCAAAGTAGATATTCTGTCCTATTCCATTATTTGTTGTGGCTTGGAGAACAGTTGACTCACTCAGTCTCACACAATGCATTAGTGACAAGTCCTTGACTGAAACCTTGCTCTCATCATCTCTGTGCATCATTATCCCCATCCTCTATTTATAGTATAATATGACCACATCTGTTCCCTCATGATTTATAACGCCTGGAGCCAGGGTCTTTTATAGAGTTTTATAATGATAATAGGATGAGTAGAGGTGACAGGGAACAAAGAAAGAGAGAAAAGAGTAGAGGGCTGTCATTCCCCAAATTCTGTCTGCTAGAGCACTTTAGGTATATGTTCAGTCAATAGATGTGGTAAGTTCCTCTTTGATGGTAAACATCATAAAAGGTGATGGGGGGATACAGAGATGATGTTATCTGGCCTTGCCCTCCAGGGATGCATGCCCTCTTAGTGATTTTCTTCCTAGAGATGGTACAGGGCAGCCCATAGCCACATATCTTTCTGGAGGTGTTAGAAATTCAAGAAAATCATGCTCCTATGACTTTTGGATACTCAACAGAATGGCTTACACTGTATGGTTTGGCTAGGAGCATTTTTGTAGTCTTTTAGAATTCATCTTCTCAGAGACTTTTTTTAAAACTCAAAAGTATATTTCATTTATCCTATAATTTGTTCTATTTGGCTTTATATTTTCTAAGTACATTAACATCACTGAAAGAGGTTCAAAGTAGGATTCCAGTGTTAGAGATGAGGGAATAGAGCATGTCTCAAGGAGCTGATGATTTTTCCAAAGTTGAAATAAAACTTCCTCTTTTCTCTTTATTCAAGTAGAAGGTGATTTGACAAATAAATTCAACTATACCCTATCTCCTGCAAAGCATAGACGCATGGACTAACAGAGCTGTAAAATTATTAGAGATACTGTCCTGGACAGCTGAATCAGTGGACGCTTAAAAACATGTCTTCCTTCAATCACTGCATAATAGGACTTACACAATCTTTTCTATTAACTTATTGGAATTTGGGTAAATGAAAGTAGGGTTGAAATGATCTATTTTGACATTTCCAGTCCATTGTAGTGTAAAGCCAAGAAATCAATTTTAAAACCTTTTGGTAGTCTCATAGAAAGTAATGATCTTATTGACTACTGAGATTTTCGAACTGTGCACTTGTAATAGAAACTAATGATAAGGATATAATTATGGTTATAATGAAAGCAGTTGTCAGTGAATTGTGTAGCATTTTTTTCCAATCACATTAATTATATTAATAAATAATTAGAACAGAGTTTAAGGAAAGCTTTCCAGGCATGATTATTCCCAGATGTGAGTGAGCTCATTTTTATCATTAGAGTAGCGATAACTCAACATTTTAATGCTGCTGGGCAAAATAAATGTACTTCAATAGAGCCTTCAAGAAGCCAGGTTATTTAATTTTCCTCATTTTACCCACAGATCATTTGCAAAGGTAGACTATGAATTCTTTGTCACCCATAATATATTACAGCTTTCTGGAAGATCTGTGTAGAAATGCTTTTCAGAGCTGCTGGAATAAAGTGGCGATCATAGCATCTTTACTGCAAAGAACATCTGTTTCCCAGCTCTGCTTTCTTTGACTGGTTGTAGGAGAGCTATAGGGAATGATTTCTTTTTTGTCTCTTGACAGGCTTCTGTGCTTGAGGCCAGACTGCAAAGATAACAATAGTATGTGTTCATTTGTGTGTGCACATGTGTAGAGCATGCTCAGATCATAAGCATAGCTACACAAGAAAATGTTTCTGCAGATAATTTTAAAGTCCTTGGTACTTTCACATATGTGTAGACACCCTCAATTTGAAAAATAATTAAATATTGATTTTCTTTTGTCACCCTTTTAATTAAGTTCTCAATTTCTAGAAATGCTTTACATTTTTAACTAAAATAATGTATTCAACACGACACCTTGGAATAATAAACACTCATATTTAAACAGTCTGTTTGTAGAATATTATTTTAAAAAGTATCTTATGGTATTTTCCACCTAGAATAGAATCGTGAAATTCTTTGAAAGAAGAAAAGGTTGAATTTGGGAAACATTCATCTTGATTTTTCCTCTGATGTCATTTTTGGTTAAAAAATAAAGTGTTTCACTTCCTATTTCCCTTTTTTCTCCGCCTTTGAATATTCAGTATTATCAAGCATGTTTTGAGCAAATCAAATTATAGATTTTTTAACTCTTAAAATTGATTTTCAATATGTAAAAAATGCTACAAATATTGATTGTACTTATATTTTTCTCAAGTTTCTGAAATTTTCCCCCATTATTTCAGATTTTAAGGGACATATAGTTTTCATTCAAAATATTTTGACAATTCAAACGCAACTCAAAAATTATTTAAATTTCCAAGCATTTTATATGTTGCTTAAAGAAATGTGAAATATAGAAACAACTATTTGTGAAGTTTCTTCTTTCACATCTGTTAAGACATCTTTGTTTATTAAAGGAAAAAAAAAATGACATAGAAACCTGGCTTTCACTTTCTGAACATTATGCTATAGGGAATCACAGTTCCTCATTACCTTGAAGTTCTTGAATAAGTGTAGTGGTAACAAGAACCCTCATCATCTTAATCTTCACAGTTAATTTACAAGGCGAGCTGTCAGAAGAGGAAATATTCATTGATAAAATGACTAATTATAAAAGTAGCCTTCTAAAATCACATCAAGTTAATGTTTCTGTTAATCATTTTGGGGCTGGTTATAAGATACTTAACAACAATTTAATGCAAAAAATACAATGCTAAAAATATAGCGCATATGCAATACATATAACAAAGCAAATTGTTTTCAAGAAATCTTCAAAGAAATTGGTAATGGAAAACTATCTGAATCAAATCTAAATCCATTGATAAGTGAGGACCCAGCATCGTTAGATCAATGAACCATTTAAAATAAGAGAACAAAAATGGATGAGAATCAATTCTTAGAATTGATCTACCATGTGATCCAGCAATCCCTCTACTGGGTATTTACCCCAAAGACTTAAAAACTCATATCCGAAAAGATATTTACACACCGATGTACATAGCGGTGTTATTCACAGTGGCCAGCACATAGAAGCAACCAAAGGGTCCTACGATAGATGATTGGCTAAAGAAGCTGTGGTACATATATACAATGGAATATTACTCGGCCATAAGAAGAGATGAAATACTACCATTTGCTACAACATGGATGGACCTCGAGATAATCATGCTCAGCGAAATAAGCCAGACAGAAAAAGTTGAAAATCACATGATATCACTTATATGTGGGATATAAACCTAAAAGCAACAAATGAACAGGACAAAGAAACAGACTCATGGAAATGGACAATAGACTAGTGGTTACCAGAGGGTAGGGAGGAGGGAGAGGCAGGAAGGTAGACGTGGTCAAGGGGGTCAAATATGTGGTGACAGAAAGAAGTCTAACTATGGATGGTGAATACATGGTATAAATATATATATGCCTTACTGTTAAAGTATATAGCTGAGGCTTTATTGGATTTTGTTAACCAATGTCACCAAAAAAAATAAATTAATTAAAAAAATGGATGAGGAAATAAGCAGATGTTTCATATGAGAATTATTTCAGAATCAAAGGATAGGAGAAACTCTTGGGAAAAATTGATGATGTTTTTCAGTATTTTTTGCAATAATAGCTCTAGTTTAGGCTGAACTGTTATATAATTTTGTCAGAAAAGAAAAATTATGTCCTCCCAAATTCAACCCTTGATTCAGTCTTTACTCCAGTTCACAGCCACGATTATAGTTTAAACTTTGTTCCTTATAATTTTTAATGAACTTATTTAATATGATAACCCAGCGTGACATTTTCCACTATTTCTGTAAAAAACTGGATTGGCCTTTTCCTGTTACCAATTTTTCTCTGATAGTGAAAACCTTCTAAAGAAAGCCACCACTGTGAATTATCCATCACCAATAATTATGAATAGAATGTGCCTTATTACCCCTTCATTTTAAACCCAAAGTCTTTATTTGTCTCTTTTCATAATACTAATTTAGCACAGTTATTCTCAACTCTGGTCACACTTTAAAAATACCTGAGGAGTCTAAAAATACGTGTGCCCAGGTTCTACTCCCGGAACAATTAAATCAGAATCTCTGAATGAACGGTGGAGGTTGAACTATTTCTGAAGCTTCCCATGAGATTGTAGTGAGTAGCACTGCTGGCATATCAAAATGTATTAAAACTTCCAACGTTGAGCTTTACAACCAAAGAAATGAATATAGGTATGAGTTTTCTCCTATTCACACTATTTTAATGTATTGAAAACTTCTAAGGTTTTCCCTAATATAAGTCAAATTTGGAAAAAAAAAATAGTATATTAGGTCTTTATTGACAAGAAAGAGAATATTATTAAGCAAGGCAACTCATTTCTGTGTTTCTTCAATCTCTTTTTTATCCTACCATTATTCTCTTTAGAGAAAATATCATAGTACTATTTGTGTCTCTAAGAGATTGAGGCCCTCACAGGCAGGACCACTGCATACTCATCACCTTCATTCACTCTAATATCTTCTACTGTCCCATCCCATTAGGCATCCTACTCTAGTCATAAATGTACCCTTTGTTAATTCTCAAACCTATGCTCCTTTGTTGGGTCATAATGCTTTTGATGGAAATTTTACCTGCCTGTGGCTGCACTGCCCGTCTACCTATCACAGCCCCCTCAGGCCAGTCTTTCTTTACACCACCTCCCAACTTCAACTTTTTGCTCCCCAATCAGCTGAGTGTTCTTTCAAAATAACTGCATTGTATTCCTTCCTACGTGGCTATTATAAATTGTTCATGCTAGATAGACACCCAGTAAGTTCTTATTAAGTTAGGAAATGGTGGAGAAAGATATAATGGTGGGAGAAAAATCTCAGTTTCATTACACTGTAATAAAAGTTTACTCTGTACAGATTTATTTTAAGAATTGCTTTTTAGTCATGTCACATTTCTACATTTGGAATAGGTTAAGCATGGCAATATCTGAATTCAGGGGTCTATCCCAGCTGAAAAGACTTGTAAATATACAATACATTTGCTAAGCTTTATGTTTTAGAAGAAAGGGATATCAGAAATGTTTAAGTTCCTTTCAAATATAGAAGGTAATTTCTTAATTCAGTTTCCCAGAATTATTTTCAATTAATGGAATTTTTAAAAATCAGGATGACAGTTTTTTTCCATATTATTTTTTATTTCAGTATGCGTTAAGTAGCTTTTATAGTTTGAATTTATGCATTCCTTTCAAGCAGAAAAAGTAATGCCTCACAAAGCGTTTACAAGGATTAAAGAGTTTTGCTTGAATTATTGTTGATTACTAGGAAAATCTCATAAACTGCCTTTTGTATTTTAGCTCAGACGCTGACTCATAGCTCATCACTGACCAACCTTAATTGCAAGGGATTTTTTTGCAACAACCATGTTATTTTAGTTTTTCTTTCCATGCTTATGTGTACAATGAAGCCTGGAGGTCACATAATGTATATGATGGGGTCATTAGATAAGCCTCCAAACAACTCTCTTGCTAGGCTACTTCCTAGCAAAGCCTGACAAAAAGGTGGGTCCCAGATGGGAGGCTAGAATGAAGAGAAGGTACACAGTGAGACTAGGATATTCACAGTGAAGTAGGGAGAATAGGTTTAGGGGGTACTAAGCGATTTTTTGAGGCTTAACAAAAGCCACAACACAAAGACCATGTAATAGCTAAGACATTCAGTATTTATTCTTACTTATAATGTCGAATGCTGTTTACTTTCTCTAAACTTAAAGAGCTTTATTAGAAACGTTAACTATGTGTCTAACTCATCAGTTACTGTAACCCCAAGTCTTATTTTATTCTATCTCTGCTACAGCTCCAACATTTTTCTATTGATTCAGCATATTTACTTTGTGTTCTCTTGGATATAAAAGTGTTACTCTTTTTCATGCTTTTGTTACCCTGTCTGAATTCTGTGTTGTGATATCTTCTCTCTTCATTTTACATCTTTTTTCTCCCATTAATAGATGTGCTTTTTTATTCCAGAGGAAAAATAAGACTGTAAATTGACCGAAGACATATTATTTCTTCTGTCTGTAGTGGTTGTGTACTTAGCATACTAGTAAACAGCATTTTTGTTGTTGTCATTGTTTAATATCATTAGAACCCAGATGGGCCTGAACAAAGGGCACTAAATCAGCAGCATATAACATCTTCTAGCTGTGTTTGGACCAGCTGTAACTGGGATACTTGTTTTGACTTCATGGGAGAAGGCTGACTGCTTAGCAAATTGGACCAACCCTAACCCGGACCAAAAGAGTTTGTATAAAATATATTGGCTATATACCAGAAGACCAAATGATCATGTTGCTCAGAAGGAAGAGTTGTTATTAACGATGACCTCTTGTTTCCCAAAAAAGCAAGATACTGTGACCTTACTCACTAATATCCTCTAGGAGACAGACCTCGTCTGTTTCATCTAATGGCTGTGTTGAAAGCAACAGGCTCATGACCAATTGGAAAAGTGTAGTTTTCAAAATCTTAGATGGTCAATGTTTGTTGATGATGTCACAAGTGCATTAAATTGACATATGTCATATTTTCAGTTGAATTTATTGGAGTGACATTGGTTAAAAAATTATATAGGTTTCAAGTGTACAATTCAATCATACATCATGTGTATATTGCATGTGTATATATACACATGTGTATATTCCTTTGTGTGTTCACCATCCAAAGTTAAATTTCCTTCCATCATCATATATTTGACCCCTTCTACCCTAATCTACCTCCTCTCCTCTCCGCTTCCCTCTGGTAACCATTAAACTGTTGCCCATGTCCATGAGTCTCTATTTGTCTTGTTTGTTCGTTGCTTTCAGTTTTATATCCCACATATGAGTGAAATCATATGGTTCTCAACTTTTTCTATCTGACTTATTTCGCTTAGCATGATAAATCTCAAGATCCATCCACGTTATAAATGGCAGTATTTCATCTTATGGCTGAGTAATATTCCATCGTATATAAGTACCACACCATCTTTGTCCAATCATCAATTGAAGGGCATTTTGGTTGTTTCCATGTTGATACGGTGAATAATGCTGCAGTGAATATCAAGGTGCATCTATCTTTACGGGTAAATGTTTTCAAATTTTGGGGGTAGCTACCCAGAAGAGGGATTGCTGGATCATATGGTGATTCTGTTCTTGAATTTTTTTTTTTTGAGGAACCTGTATAATATATTCTTTTGTCTCTGTTCCTCTCATTAGATTTAACCCAAACATTTCTAGAAAATGAGTTCTTTGTATATCAGTTATGCCTTCTCATCAAATAGATTATACCATTGCTTGCATAAAAATCTTAAAAGGTCTTTACGAAGTTTCCAGTGTTTGTTTTTTTAATTATGTTTTTTAAGCTTTTTTTAAAAAAAAGTCTGTAGATATAATAGCTTCTTTTAAATTATTGACATTTCTATTGGGCTCTAATTAATAGAGTTAAAATCACAATACTCAGAACTTCGCACAATTTAGAATGTATAAATTGTTGATTTTTGGAATTTTCAATTTAATATTTTCAGATCATGGATAACTGAAACCTCAGAAAAATGAAACCACAGATAAGGGAGAAATACTGTGTTGTTTAATAGGAATAGTCTCTCAGCTTTCCTTATGCTATAACTGTCTAGATAAATTTTTTTAAAGTAAATATTTCAGAAATTGTATGCTTTGTGAGAAGTCCTTGGATATTTGTCAATTCTCTCACTTTCCATAATATTTTTAAATGACTTCATTTTTTAAGCAGATTTAGATTCACAGCAAAATTGAGATGAAACTACAGAGATTTTCTAAATACTTCTTGCCCCCCACACATGCACAGCCTCCCCCATTATCAACATTCCCCACCAGAGTGGTACATTTGTTACAACTGGTGAGCCTATCTGTATACACTGACACATCAACACCATCCAAAGTCCATAGTTTACATTCGGATTCTCTCTTGGTGTTGTGCAGTTTATGGGTTTTGACAAATGTATAATGACATATATCTACCATTACAGTATCATACAGAGTAATTTCACTGCCCTTTAAATCCTCTGCACTCTACCCATTTCTTCCTCTCTACGGATAATTTTTTCTTGCTCACTGTGAACCTTGTGAAAAGAATCAGGCTTTTTAACCCTCACAGTTACAAGCCAATAAAAGATCATTGTGGGCAAATAACAACATAAGAAGACAACTTTGGGTTTCTTGAAAAGAAGGTGTTAGTCCAATTATTCAACAAATATTTTCTTTTGTTATCTTCATGCAAATGAGTTACAGGCTACTCAAAATCACCTTGCTTTACACATAAATATATGGTTAACCACAGTGATATGCCATGGCTCTAACTGAAAAATTAATTAGAACTGTAGACTCTGGGGAACTTTATATAGAAGAGTTCTGGAATCATCACCAGCCTCCAGTTACTCATCACCAGTGGATACAGAACCTCAACTACATGGGAAATAGTTTAATATACATGTAGGCAAAGATATCATCTAGGCTCTATCTACTTATGGTTCTTTTTATTACTGTGATCAATTATACTGCCCTGAATGTTTCAAAAGGGTTTTTTTTTCCCCCCCTGTATAGTGGGTTAGTCATCAGCATCAGTAGGAAACAACAATTACACACAACAATGTAGACGAGTCTTGCAAACATTATGTTGAGCAAAAGGAGCTAGGCACAAGAGTACCTGCTGTGTGATTGCATTTGTATAAAATTAATGAGGCCAACAAATCTATTGTGTTGGAATTCAGGATAGCCCATTCCCTAAGGTTGGAGAAAGAGATGACTTCGGTTTGTGGAAATTCAGTAAGCTATACAATTATGATGTGTGTACTTTTCAACCAAAGTTTAAAATAATTATAACAGTTATGAGCTACTTGGAGAAAAGACAACTGCTGTAGTTAAAGCAGGAAGCAGGGATAGTACTGAGGGCCCAAGATGGGGTGAGGTGAGAGTGAGCCAGTGTGAAAATAAGTGGTGTAACCCAACACGTTTATAATTTATAGCTGAGGAAAGGAGGGCTTCCCAGAGACTGCGAGTTGACCAAATAATGCAGAGAGAGGAGAGAGAGAGAGAGAGAGAGAGAGAAGGGGAGGGGAGGGGAGAGGAGAGGAGAAGAGAGGAGAGAAGGGAGGAAGAGAGGGAGGGAGGGAGGAAGGAAGGGAAGGAAGAAAGAGAGAAAGAAAAAGAAGAAAGAAAAGAGGGGAGGGCAGGGGAGGAAAAGAGAGAGAAACACCTGAGACAGAATGTCAGGATATACTTGGGAAAGCAGGCTAACGCAGCCAAACCCTGCCCTTGCAAAATTTAGAATTCAGGTTTTCCAGCTGACTCATTTGCATGACCTGCCCTACTCCAGTAGACATTTGAGTTAGCACTTCCTTGATTCACATTAATCTTCCTGTTCCAGAAAACTGGACATTTCATTTTGTTAAGGTGCAGATTAGCATGTTCTTTCCCTTTCTACTTGTTGTATGTTTCATTGTGTTCAAGAAAGGATGTTTTGAGAATTGAGTGTAGTTTAATATTCTTTGTAAGAGACACTCATCCAGAGAGGCCATGAGGAGAGCAGAGAAAGAATTCTTGCTGCATGCTCCTCTGGGCTTGCAGCCTGGAGTCCCCATCATTTCTGTGTGGGTAAATTCATTCACATCACTTGGCTCCCAGGCTTGTCATTTGATCTTGCTCTCATCTGCATGTCAATGAGGCTTAAAGCCCATGGAAAGAATTAACTGGTCTGGGATGTTTATGCAACTTTTCAGCAAAAGCAATTGAAAGGAAAGTTGCCCTGACTGAGCTGATTGTCTTGGAGCAGATATATAGTGAAGTAATCATGTTAATATTGTGTGACTCGGGTTATATGATATTTTCAATGATCAGCCTAGTAGGAGTTTAAACATGAGCAAAAATACAAGCTAATCAAAGGTAGTAAATGAAACATCCTTTTAAAGCAGATCAACTGGCCTTTTATTTATTTTTATACTTTTATTCAGATTAAAGCATAAGACAGATTCGGATTTCTTTCAGAGTTTATGAACCATGTTTTCTATTGCACTATTAAACCAATATTAATTTTCAGTTGTATTTCTTTTCCTTTAGGACTAATTAAAGAAAGCATGTTTGTTTTTCTAGGCATCACTCCCAAATCTACAAGTGCCAGGATATAAATTCTGGTTTTATGTTCCAAAAGGATGTTTAGGTTTTGAGATCATATAATCTTTAGTAGAAAAGAAGTTTGTGGGGGAGGGGTATACGTTCTTTGTTCGAGGGTTTAGTTTCATACCACAGACATTTCTAGAGAGGTGAGCAAATTCCATGCAAAGATTTTTCTATACTTCTTCTCTACAGGTTTTATAAATAAACATACAACACATTCGACTTAGATTTAAAACTATGTTTCACAGGCCGTAAATTTAATAGATCTGATCCCTCAAAATTTGTGTTTTCTCTCTTGTTTGTGTTAATGTTCTTCCCCTAAAAACAAACAAAAACAAAAAACTTGAGTTTGATTTTCAAGTTCTTTCAAACTGAAAGCTAGTAATATAAGATCCTTCATGATTTTCCTCTGAGAAAAGCTGAAGCATCTCTCTATCATTAACGGTATATAGTGAACTCCATCATATAAGATCAGGTTATAAACTCAGTACATGAGGCAAAATTGTGTCTAGTCAAAACGACCCTTGAATGCCCATTAATTTGTCCATTAATTAGCCCCTAAGCTCCACTTTCCACAAGTCTAGTGCTGCCGGTGTTTCCTCCAGCCTTGTTGGTAACAGCACTTTGTCTTTGAGCATTAGACAAGATAGGGCCATGTTACAGGAAAATTAACACTAGAAGCATACCAGGCATGGTGAGGTCTCCACATTGTGAAATAAATGAGAACCAAATCAATGGGTGTAACAGTTAATTTCCAGTCTTGAGTCCCATGTTCATTATCAGGCCTCAGCTCATTGAGTGGAATGGTGGGTGGAATTTCCCATACGCTGTCAGTTGCTTTCCTTTCTTCCTCCTTGTCTCTGTAGAATTAGATTTAGGTTAAATGCATACATGTAGTGATACCACCTTATTCATGAAACTCCTATAGAGCTTTTCTGTGCGTAACACACCAACTGACACAGAGGAAATATGTCGTCAACTCCAGGGTTAAACACCTGAAAACAGCATGCATAATAAGAAATTTAAATGGTCTATATACCCTGACTCTCCTACTAGACAGCATTTGATTATGGTTTAGAGTAACGAGTTGTGAAGATGGGTGGCATTTATACATGTTTAAATATATGTAGATTGTGTTTAATAATGTGCCAGAGTATATTTTGGCAATGATAGAATGCTGCAAGAGTTAGGTCTCTTTTTAAAAGGTCATTATACAGTTTATATGCCTAAGGTTAAAGAAGGTTTTTTTGATGAGACTAAATAATTGGGTGCATTTTGCTTAAAATTGTACACACACACACACGCACGTGCGCGCGCATGCACATTTCCTAACATATGGATAAGGGCCTTTCTGGTTTGGCTGTCTTTGGGAATTTGAGCACCTTTTTTTCCTCATACCGTTCAAGAGTTCAAAGGTCATTCCCTCCCCAGAGCCTAATGATATTGGAATAAGCTGTATAACTAACTTCGGAGTCATCCTCCTCTATCTCTCCCTTTTCCTCCTCACATGCAAATACATTCTCACCACATGTTATCCATCACCAAGGCCTTTTGGCTCTGCCCTCATGATACATTCTGAGTCTGGTACTTGTGTGGCCCTAGACAGGCCCCTGGAGCATCAGGCCTGACTGTGCAGTTCCCTCCTAAGTGACCGCTGTTTCCACTCTTCCACTCCTGAAGTCTGGTCTCCAATTAGCCATTTGTCTGATCTTATTAAACATAAATCAGCTCATGATACTCTCCCACTTGAAGCCATTCACTGGCTTCCCTCCACATCAGAGTAAATCCCAGACTCCTTTCCATGGGCCATAAGGGTCTGCCTGCTCACATCTCTGCCTCACTCTCCGCCTTGGAGTCTTCGCCTGTGAACCCGTTCTCCACGCTGGCCTGGGGTGTCTGTGCGAAGCTCACGCTCACCTCAGGCCTTTTGCACTTGGAAGTGCCCTTAACTTGGAATCCTCTCCCATCTCGCCCCTCCCGTCTCCATTTTGTGTGGTTTGATGCCTTTTGTGCAGAAAGAGGTCTTTCTTTATCCACCATAATTAAAAGATCTCAGCCTTCTTTCCCCCAGTCGCCCTCGGCCTGTTTTTTCTTCTTTATTGCATTTATCCAAACCCAAAAAGGTTTCATATACCTATTCGTTTGCTTCTTTATTGTTTAATCCATTGGTACTGTGCTGTGCAATAGGATAGCCACTAGCCACACGTGGCTATTTAAATTTAAATGTAATAAATTAAAATTTAAAATCTGGTTCCTTGATTACACTAGCAACCTTGCAAGTGCTCAGTAGCCACTTTTAGCTGGTGGCTATTATATCAGACAATGCGGATATAGAACTTTTCCCATTATCACTTTAAGTTCTGTTGGATGGCACTGCATTAAAATAGGACTTCCCTGAGGGCATTGAGTCTGTCCACTGTTGAATGGCCAATGGCTGTGTCTGACACATGGTGGTCAATAAAGATGAATGGAAGGAAGGAGAGAGGGAGGGAGGAAAGGAAGAAAGGGAAGGAAGGAGGGAGAAAGGGAAGGAGGGAGAAAGGGAAGGAAGGAAGGAAGGAAGGAAGGAAGGAAGGAAGGAAGGAAGGA
>NW_006436298.1:44262408-44320718 GCF_000325575.1 Pteropus alecto
AGGAGAGGAAAGTAAAGGAGGAAGGAAAGGGAAGAGAGGAAGAAAGAGAAGGAGGGAGGGAAGGAAGGAGGGAAAAGGAGGGAGGAAAAGTAGGGGGAAAGAAGGAAGAGCCCTATGTTTTTCAGGAAGCGATATCATCATCACTTTAATATTTGTCTCAATCCTTCCATACCCCTAAATAGGCTTAAATTTCAGGATTAAAAAATTTGTTCCTTAAGGAGACTTGGGAGGAATATTTAATCATCATAATGGAATCCCTTCTAATTTCCCCTCTATTTGCTATCTTTCCTCATCTCCTTAGAGCCTCACTTTGGGGATTCCAATCTTCAAATCAAGATGTTATGTGACTTCCAGGAGAAAAACACATTTTTCTTGGTCTCTGTTTGTCATGATAAACCGTTTCCTCCCTTTATCTCCAGGATGTATGCACAATGTTGGTTTTTGTTTTTGTTTTTTTTCCCTCACTCAGGCTGCAGTTCCCAAAAGTTAGAAATATGAAATGTATGTACCTGCAGGTTATTTGTGCAATTATTCTGAATTTGCCTAGTAGAAAAATCATACTTTTTAAAAGTGCCTTGACAGTGTGTGAACTTAGAGCACTCTATATCATACCGATTGGCAATATCTGCCCCAGCCAAGGACTGTAGCTTAGTGTTGATTAAAAGCAGCACTTTCCCTCTGGCTTGCTTCAGAGCTTAAGACCCTTATAAATTGTTGCTGTGAACTTTTGAACTCAGAGAAACTTCTGAATAGATGTAATAAGAAGTAAGGTAATCCAGAGCTTAGAATTTGTGTCTTCCTTGTAACAAATCACATCTCTTAAAAATAAGTTTGATTTTTGGCTTTTTAAAGTTTTCTTACAATTTAATATATTAAAATTTATCTGAAACCTTTAAAAATATACTACATATAAGGTTTTCAACAATTTTAATATACAGTTGTATAGATAGGAAATCATTTTGTGTAGATATGAAAATTATTTTCAAATAAGAATTATTTTCAAAACATTATTTTCAAAAGTTATTGGTCATTTTTGTTTTAAGATGGAAAAATATATCATTTAAGCCCAGAATAATTTACCAAATCAAGTTTTGAAGTTTAGACTCTAGAAATTTATTAGATTTGAACTATCAGAATGTCAGAGTAGTTAAATTTTTGAGTGGGTTTCATGTCAAATGTTCTCTTACTCTAAGTAACAAACATGAGATTAGATCTTTAAGAAAACTAATATACTTTGTGGATCCACTATGCCTTTCTCCAGAAAGCTTAATGAATCAGTGAATACTTTTATTTAATAAGATCTATTAAGATCTCATGAGAGAGAGATAATAGCTATTAGGGGAAAGTTGTATTAATTTTATTTTTATTGGAGAAGATAAAGCATACTGTGTCTTTAAAAGCTGAATGCTCAGCAGCGCACAAATCTGTTGTCTTAGAGATCAAGATCTTGGCCTCTAACGTGTTGCTAGCCACCTATAATAATGCCTTCAGCTTCCACAGAGGAGGATCTCATGCTGCAAGGATTTCTGTGGAACATGCTAAGGCTTGGAGAATCTACTGGATTTTAAGAACTTCCTTGTGCAGTAAGGATTGATTATTTGTGCTTGCGGTGGGAGTTCTTTCATGCAGAAGTGGGAAAACTTTGTTCCAGGGAGCACCTGTAACCACTTTCCCACAGTTCTTTTTGGATTTTAACATCTTGATGTCAGAATTGCTTTTGGCTCTTTGAGACCTGAATATCTAGTCACATAGCCAGCCATTTTACTCAAAAGAATATCCCAAAAGAAGCAAATACGTAAGAATGCTTGCAAGTGCTTCAGATGTGTATGGCAGCACCAGTGGGACAGAATGCCCGGAGCCACTTCTTCCTTCCTCCTGACGGGCTTTACAGCCAGCCCTAGAAACTAGATTTCCATTTCTTTCTTGTGGGGGCTAGTAATGAATAGGCTGCATTAGCAGCTGAGCTGAAAACTACTGGTTCCCATCAACTCTAGCATCCACCAAGTATACTGTCTCCTCAGCTTAAGGTGGAATAACCTTAAGCTCTTATTCGATGCGGATTGTAATCTTTTCTCTACAAGTTACTTGCTCTGTGAACTAATGATTGTTACTTAACCCTTGTCTCAATTTTCCTGTCTCTAAAACGAGGATAATTATACCAGCTTTACAGAGTTGTAAGTTTTAGCAGTTAGGCATGCAAAGTGCCTGGCCTGTGGTAGTTGCTTGAAAAGCAATACTGTCTCTTTAACTTCATGAAATTCATTAGCTGGAACTCAGAGAAGAGAACTCATTTTTTGGACTATGTTCAGTTAGCACTTAAGTTTTATTTTGCAATATCTCCAAATATACACCATGAAAACAAAGTATGATTATATGTACCAGGAATCCTCATTATCTGAGAATAATCAGGAGAGGAATAAAGACTGCTTAAAAAGTGAAGTCACTACAATGTGTTTTCATAGTAAATAGTAAAACAAACTTCACCTATTTGGAATTGGTCATGAAAAATTAAGCTGAAATTATGAAAATAAGTTTATGCCTAGATTTAATGAGTTAAGTTAGAACTTTAGAATGACTTGAAAGTCATTTATTTCAAGAAAATTATACGTTCATGTTACATGACATCATTCACTTTTATTTTATTTTATTTTATTATTAGTTTCAAGTATACAATACATCGGTTAGACATTTATATTGTTTAAAAAACAATCCCCCTAATTGCTCCTTCTTTCCTCTGGTTTTCCACCTAGCCAATAAATTAATACACAAAGTCCTTCATTTTGTGCTGTCATCATAATGATGGTCATTTTTGCCCCCCTCCTCCCCCCAAAAATGTCCTTGGGCTTAATTAAATAACCCAAAGCCTTCTCTTTATCTCTTTATCTTTTGATTATCAAATCATTCTCTTGTGAAACATGTTACACCATCTTTGTTTATGTTTCTGAAATTACTAACTTCTCCAGCTTTTCTAGTGACTTAATGTGTATTTCAAGCAGTTACTCAACATCACTATTCCTGACTTCATGAATCTTGTGTCTTTTGCAAGCTTTGCAATTTCATTTCCAACCCACTTACATTGTATTTGCATTGCATTAAAGGAGGGTTTGAAACCTCCCACAACCAGTGTGGGACTGACTTCCAAAAATGTTCATTTAATAGATACAGAGCGTTGTTTCTCGTGAGCAGGGAGGAAGGTTTGGGGCTGGGGGAATGTTTTAAAATAGCCAATTCATGAATATTTTCATGTTATGATGACTTTTATATCCCTGTGTGACCTTGAAACTGTGGGAAGTTGGATAACCAGGCCTCCCTGTGTAGAATTATTGTCAACCCCTGATGAAGAACTGTATCTCTGATCTAAGGTCCCCAGCATGATCTTTTTCAATATATTTGCTCATGCTGTCTCATTGGTTTTCCAGAAGAGCTTTTCCTTCAGTATCATTTGATCTGCTTCCACATAATCAGTTCTTAATGACTGGCCAGATACAGAAAAGCGGGGAGAGACCTTTCATGCTGCCTCACAGGATCCTGTATCAGCACAATCAACTTTTAACCATCTATAAATTGTCCAGTAATGATTTTGAAAGTATGACCCTTGTAATTTTTTACTACTGGAGGATGGATGCAGTTTGGGACAACTAAAAACAAGATAATATGTGTAAATGTTTTAAATTCCGGCTGTAAGAGTCCTAATTGCCTCATCATCACTGATCTTGTTACACTGAGTAATTTTGCTTATCATTGGAGATATTGTAATAGATCTATAATGTGAATAATAATAAAAACAGTAACAACTAATATCTAGTGATTATTATTCTATGGACTTTTCCTATATGATCTCATTTAATCTTCATAATGCCCTCAAAGTTCAAATGTGCCCATTTTACAAATGAGGATACTGAGTCTCCACCACTTAAATTCCTGTGAACATTGGGTGATGGAGAAGGTATCGGGCAAGAGTGTGATGAATATGAATGTTGTTGCCTGCTGAGGTATCGGAATTACCTCACGGTGAGTGTGTTGGAAATCCAGGAATCTGGGTGTTTTCTGACCCCAGAAGTGGAGCAAATGGGAAGAATAATGGTGGACAACTAGGTTTTCCCTCTGCTAAGCTCAGAGCTCTGCAGAGGAACTACAGTATTGATTTGAAATGAATAATAGTGGATAAAACAGGGAAAATTTAAAGCTTATCAGTAGAAATGGAATGTTTGAAGTCAAAGAACTCACAGGAATGCGTATTGGTTACCAAGCTCAGAATCAGATTTAAAGGGGTTGGAGGAAGCTGGAGAATGTCTGCATTTCACTAGATAACAAGAACAGAGTGAGCCAAGAACTCAGTTGGAGTTTGACAAATGAAGCAGTGGTCCAGCCGAGGCTGAACAGAGCATGAACCATTCTCAGTATCCTTGACAATAATTATATAATGATAGCCTCACGATAATTATATAATAATAACAAACACATTCAGATAAATTAAATAGTGCAGCAATGTATGCTCTAGCTACCTTTACCTGGAGTTGGGGGGTGGGGCGGGGGGGTAGGCGCGGTGAGGGAGGTGGAGTTTGGAAAGTTCATTAAGAATTTGAGTCCCAGACAAAACATGTTGTCAAGAGGGAGAGAATCTGTTTAAACATTCAGTTTCCCAGTACCATGGCGTCTGCTGTTTTTCTCACTGACTTGGTTGTACTGAAGGACAACAATTCAAGTAGCCACATGTCTGTGTTGTCTTGCACATCCTACCAGTTGGTGCTGCTTCCTAGAAGGGGCTTGGTCTGGAAGTGACAGAGCTCCTTCTCCTAAGGCCCTGTGTAAGTTGGCTGAGATTGACTAGGGCACTGGTGGTTGATATGGCTCCCTTTGCTGTACCTCACAGGGAAGAGTTGTGACCAGGAAAAGGGAAAATGAGTATAGAACTAGAAGCAAACTCAAATGCTGAATGAGGATCCAACGTGACTTAGGCACAGAGGAGGAAAGGAAGAAAACACATCACTGCTTTCCATAGTACCTAGAACAGCTAGAAACCGGTGAGGAGTTAAAAAAAAGAAAAAGAAAATCTGATTGATTTAAAATAGTTTGAAGCTGAAAAATTTCTTAAACACACCACATATAATGCATCTGAAAAAATAAACATCTATATTCAATTTCTTATTGTTGAGATGTTTGATATAGATGTGAAACTTTTGATGTGTATTCTAAAAAACTGTATTCAAGACAGATGTGTTATTTGTACCATGTCCTTTGCCTGCTTGTAATGAAAATGGGACACCTGTGTTTTGAATGTCTCACTGATGAAATCATTTGGACTAGGTGTTTTGGTGTGAATGCACGGGCAGCAGCCAAATTGAGGTCAAGTGGCTTTAGTGTCAAAAAAATAAATCTTTTTTTCACTAATTTCATTTCATTTATTTTTATTACTATTGTTTGTTCATTTTCCAATAAATTTGAAAAGTGTAGTGATCGGAACAACTCAGGAGACCTGTGTTCTTTTCCCAATTCTACCATTTGAAAGCCATATGGTCTTCAGCAAGTCACTGGGCCCTTCTAGCTCTAATTTTCTTAATTAATTTATGAACTTAAAACATTGTGCTAAATACTCAGCATTTTTTAAAGACTTAATTTTTTTTAGAGAAGTTTTATGTTCACAGCAAATCGAGAGGAAAGTAAAGAGATTTCCTGTATGTCCCCTGCCCCCACACATGCATATCCTCCCCCATGGTCAGCATCTCCTACCAGAGTGGTACATTTGTTAGAAGTGATGAACCTAAATTGACACATCAACCAAAGAACATAGTTACCCTTAGGATTCATTCTTGGTGTTAATACAGTTTATGGGATTAGACAAATGTATAATGACATGTATCCAGTGTTATAGTATCATATTTACTGTTTTCACTGCCTTTGTAAATCTTCTGTGCTCTCCATGTTTATTCCTCTCACTACCGACACCTACCCCCAACCTCTGGCGACCACTGATTTTGTACTCTCTCCATAGTTTTGCCTTTTCTAGAATGTCATATAATTCTTGGAATTAGACAGTATATGGCCTTTTCAGATTGGTTTCTTTCATTTAGTAATATGCATTTAAGATTCCTTCATGTCTTTTGATGGCTTGATAGCTCATTTATTTTTGCGCTGAATTATATTCCACTATTTGGATATACTCCAGCTTATTTATTTATTTACCTACTGAAGGATATCTTCGTACTTTCCAAAATTTGGCAATTATGAATAAAGCTGCTATAAACATGCCAGTGCAGATTTTTCATGGACATAAGTTTTCAACTCCTTTGAGCAAACACCAAGGAGCGTGATTGCTGGATTGCATGATAAGAGTGTGCTTAGTTCTGTAGGAAACTTACAAACTCTCTTCTTACAAAAATGTGGTTGTATTATTTTGCATTGCCACCAGCAATGAATGAAAGTTCCTGTTGCTCCACCTCCTTGCCAGCATTTGGTGTCATCAGTGTTCTGGACTTTGGCCATTCTAACAGGTGTGTAGTGGTCTCTCACTAGTGTTTCAATGTCCATTTCCCTGAAAACATGTGATATGGAGCATCTTTTCATATGCTTATTTGCCATCTTTATATGTTCTTTGATGGGATGTCTGTTAAGATCTTTGGTCCATTTTTAAATCAGTTCACTTTCTGATTGTTGAGTTTTAACAGTTCTTTTTATATTTTGAATAACAGTCCTTTATCAGATGTGTCTTTTGCAAGTGTTTTCTCTCATTCTGTGACTTGTCTTCTTATTCTCTTGATACTGTCTTTCACAGAGCAGAAGTTTTTCATTTTAACGAAGCCCAGTTTATCAGTTATTTCTTTCATGGATCATGTCTTTGGTGTAATAGCTGAAAAGTCATCACCATACCCACGGTTAACTAAGTTTCCCTTTATGTTATCTTCTAGTTTTATATTTTGCATTTTGCTGTTAGGTCTATGATCCATTCTGAGTTAATTTAATGAAGGGTATAAGATCTGTGTCTAGATTTATTTTTTGCATGTGAATGTCCAGTTGTTCCATCTGTTGAAAATACTTTCTTTGATTCATTGTATTGCCTTTGCTTCTTTATCATCACAGTTGACTTTGTGAGTCTTTTTCTGTGTCCCCTATTCTGTCCTATCGACTGATTTATCTATTATTTCACCAGTAACCCATTGTATTGTAACTTTATGGTAAGTCTTGAAGTCAAGTAGTTTCAGTCCTCCAATTTTGTTGTTCTCCTTCATTATTGTGTTGGATATTCTGGGTCTTTTGTCTCCAGATAAATTTCAGAACCAGTATGCCAATATTCACAAAATTACTTGTTGGGATTTTGTTTGAGATTGCATTAAATCTATAGATCAAGTTGAAGAGAACTCACATCTTGACAATATTGAGTTTTCCTATCCATGGACATGGAATATCTCTCCATTTATTTAGTTTTCTTTAATTTCATTCATCAGAGTTTTATGGTTTTCTTCATATAGTTGTTATACATATTTTATTAGATTTATACCAAAGTATTTTATTTGTGGTGGTGTTAATATAAATGATTTTAATTTCATTCATCAGAGTTTTATGGTTTTCCTCATATAGTTGTTATATATATTTTATTAGATTTATACCAAAGTATTTTATTTGTGGTGGTGTTAATATAAATGATGTTATATTTCTAATTTCAAACTCCTCTTGTTCATTGCTGGCATATAGGAAAGCAATTGACTTTTGCATATTAACTTTATATCTTGAAACCTTGCTATAACAATTCCAGTTTTGTCGTCAATTCTTTCAGATTTTTCGAAATAGACAATAATGTCATCTGCAAACAAAGACAGTTTTATTTCTTCCTTCACAATCTGTATACCTTTTATTTCCTTTTGTCTAATTACATTAAATAGGATTTACAGTACAACATTGAAAAGGAGTGGTGAGGGGACATTCTTGCCTTGTTGCTTGCTATAACAATTCCAGTTTTGTCGTCATTTCTTTCAGATTTTTTGAAATAGACAGTAATGTCGTCTGCAAACAAAGACAGTTTTATTTCTTCCTTCACAATCTGTATACCTTTTATTTCCTTTTGTCTAATTACATTAAATAGGATTTACAGTACAACATTGAAAAGGAGTGGTGAGGGGACATTCTTGCCTTGTTCCTGATCTTAGTGGGAAAGCTTTGAGTTTCTCACCATTAAGTATGATGTTAGCTGCAGGGTTCTATAAATATTCTTTATTAAGTTGAAGAATTTCTCTTCTATTTGGTAATTTTTTAAAAAATAGTTTTCAATGACTTTCTCCAATGAAAGGACACATAGAAGAGAATAGTTATAAAGAGAGGCTTACAAGACCTCTGGGTAAGGCTAGAATTAATCTTGGAAGAACCTGTGATTTGTATTTCTGGGTTTTTTTTCCCCCTCAGAGTCCTGTTGCCCTCCCTTGACCCTTGGGCAGCCTTGTTTGGTGTGTTCACTGTTGTCAAGTGTCCATCTTTTTCTTACTTTTCTCAGTTCCCTGGACTGTTTGGAACCATGAACCCTACATTTTTTGGAGTAATGACTTTGATTTATGGTACATGCCCTTCCCCAAAGTGCAATATATCCTATATTTATTTTAAAATATTAAACTATGATTTGTTTTGTGGTAAGACTTTCTACAGTATGGGTGCAGAAAATTTTGGATACCTTCTGTGGCTAATCTGAAGTTAGCATTTTATAAAAGTTTCCTGTTTGGTTTACTGACTCAGTGAACTTTTTCATCTATTCAGCAAATTATTGAGTGACTTCCATGTGTCAAACTGTGATGAGCACAGTGGATTATGGTGAACAAGACAAAGGAATTTATCATGAGTCAGATACATGAGCAGATAATAACATTATGTTATGGTAAGTATATTGAATGTAATTTGCTCAGGAATTTTGCACAGAGGAAGAGGCAGGTAGGTAATGTAAACCTGAAGTCAGATGTAGTCTTGAATGCTTTTTTAGAAGTTGCTTCCTAAGTAATCCCTAAGATGAGTCTTTAAAGAATAAAGAGTAAACAAAGTGAATTAGGGTCAAGTCAGAACAAACAAATCACTCTAAATATTTCAAATGCGGAAATTAAAATAGGGCATTGGTTACTCTGGTGCTAGAAGAGCAGAGACCCCAAACTAAGCAAGATAAAGCAATTTTGAGATTAGCAGAAGCAGGGAAGCCACTCCATCCCTAGAGCTGAAAGGATAGATGAAAGAGATCTATTATCACCCACTAGTTAGGGCCCTCTAGAATAGTCTGGAATGAAGAGAATGATGCTAACTATTGTGCCATGTAGGAGCTGACGACAGAGAAGAGACATGGCTTGTGGTCTGGCACGGGTGTGTGCATGATGTGAGCGTGTGAGTCTGAGTGTGTGTGTGTGAAAGGGGAGGGAGGGAGGAAAAGAGGAAGGGTGGGAGAGAGAGAGAGAGAGAAGGAGAGAGAGAGAAGCAGGAAAGAGAGGGGAGGGGAGGGGAAGGGAGAGAGAGAGAAACTTACCTTTCTCTCTGTCCTCTAATCTTTTACCTCAGCCTGCCCTTGACTAGACCTACCATGAAGTCAGTCAGCTGGCAAACGAGCTTAAGAAATATAGTTACCTGAGAGAATAAGCAAATGATTGCCATTCATTGGCAAATGAAAAGCCAAATGTGAGGGAGGGTTTGTGTGGCTTGGGGTCATAATGAGAGAAGGATATATGCAGACATATGAGCATAAGCCAAAACCCTGGGACAAGGAACAGCATGGACTATGCGCAAAATCTCGGTCAGTGTTATTGAAATTTGAAATTTCTGGTATGAGTCAAGAGATTGGTAGGAGCTGACCAATAGGCAGGCACCCAGCATGACTGGCTCAGAGTAACTGGTGGAGGAACTGGCCACCTACGCCACAGGCAGTGAGAAGACACTGAAGCATTTTCAGTAGTAAAGTGGTAAGGCCATCTTTGTGTTTTAAGTCACTTGGGCATAGACTCAGAGCAATTTTGAAGAAGCAAACATGTACTAATTCCCTTGCTTTTAGTCTTGTCCTTCTCAAATTCATTCTAGCAAACAAAATAAAACAAAAAATAATGAGAAGCAGTAATAAGAAAATGGTAGGAAGGATGAAGGGATACCAATTTAATTTAACAGAATGATTGAATGTTCAAGTGAGAGAGAGGGAGGAGCCGGGGATAATACCCAATTCTCTGACCTTGGCTGAGTGGAGGATGGTGGTGTGGCCAAGTAAGGTGAAGTTTGGGTTGGGGAGCCTATGGGGACATCCAGGTAGTGATGTCCAGGAGCAGAGGGACATCTATACACAGAGGGATCAGTGGTTGAGTGAGAAGGGAAGTGGATCAAGACTTTTGATCTACAGGGAACAAAATTATTAGAGCCTTAAAGGAAAAAGAGAAAGAATGTGAGACAGGGCCAGGTGTTATTGGATTTAGTGGTGGGAGCTAATCTTGTTCTAAATCATTTTCGAAGGAAAAAGAAGTAGAAACTAAATTGCACTGCGTTAAGAAATAAAAGGAGACAGGAAAGTGGCAAAAATGAATGTAGATGCCTCTTTTGAGACGTTTCGATGAGAGGGGAGAAAAGATGGGTTGGAATCCAAAGCTGGGATGGATTTTATTTGTAGGGCTGATGTAGGTTTGTAGGATGTTTGTGGTCAAGTGCAAAATGCCTGAGATGTGTTTAATCTTTAGAGGATAGAGTAGAGATAGAGACCAAGGGGCTCAGGGCTAGAATCAGGCCCAGGGAAGGTTGGGAAAATTTTCCATAACTCCTTGCCAAGTAACTGAGTTTTTGCTGCAAAGACAGTGCATTTAGAATCCCAGCCTTTCGGCAAAGGGCCCATGTAGCACCTCTGTGATTGTATGATTTTAGGAAATAAATACAAAAACGAGCAGTTGTATAATACCTTGCAACCTTCAGTTAGGTTCACAATTTCATTTGATTCTATGATCACCTCATAGCTGTGTGTGTAAACGTATGTTTCTATATACATGTATGTGTGTATACATACACTTGTATACAGTTGTACACACACACAAATGGCTATATATTTTTTATTGTCTCTGGGAAACTCCTTATTAGGAACCTGAGGCTCAGAGCAGATATGACTCGACAGAACTTTCACAGTCCATGTATTATTTAACCCAGGTCTTCTGGCTTCAGACTCCTAAGGACAGACTTCGTCATTCTCATAGACTGGCCTCGTGTGTCAGGTATAGGCACTGCCCCCTGCACTGTACTTTCTGGTTTACCAGGCCTATCAGTCTCGGACATTTGGGGGCCTCTGCTCTGGTACCTCTAGTGTTCAGGGTGCTAAGTGGCTTCCCTGTGCATCGTAAAGCCACTCTTCTCACCTCCCAGCCTCCTGTATTCTGACATCCAGCATTCCCCAGATTCTGCCCACAAAGCTTCCCTATCCTGGCCTCTTCCTTGCCACATACAGCAAGGAAAGGCACCAACAGGGTCCTTATGCATGCAGACTTTTTCTTTAAGGCCTGATTCTCAAATTCTCTCATCTTTCTCAGCTACCCAATTACTTCCAGTTTCTTGAATTCACTATTTATTTCTCCCCTTTCCTACTCAAGGCCCTGCCAACCCACTGCTCTCTGGAGCCGCTCATTCCTGGTGAGACTCCTGATTCAGTCACGTACCAACTGGAACCAACTGGGCAAATTACTCAGCCTTATTGAGGCTAATCATACTAGATTATCCTGAAGATTTCAGAAGAGAATGTATGTGAAGGGTCCAGCTCTGTGCCAGGCTTAATCAATCTTAGCTCCCTTTCCTCCACCAAAGTGGCCTGGAGCTCTTATCCACGGTCCCCAGCACTGAGCTCACTAATATAATTAGCAGCGTTAGTATATCTAAAAGGCAGTTACCATTTAATTGCTCTGGCCCCAGCCAGCCTGAAGTTCCTCTTCATTCACTTCTAATTTGGAGCTAGGGGTTTCTAGTCCTACCCTGGCTGGTCACAAAATCACTGCCTTAGCATCGAAAATAACTTCAGGCAGCTGTGGATTACAAGATAAAAGATTTGGCAATTCCCTCCATTTTCTTCTATATAAAAATGCAAATATCAATTTGCTCCTGGCCAGCGAACAAATCAGACGATTTGAAGCAGCATCTCTCTATTGAGTGAATTATATGGCTTGGTTAGACCAGCCTGTTCTCAAGAAGGCATGCCCTCCCCAATATGTGCTATACTGGTCTTCATTAAAATAAATTAGTGCCCTTATATAGATTCACACTCAGAATCAAGTTTCAGGCATCTCTTCTTAAAAGACATTTATTTATATTACATACTCAATTTAAAGGAGTAAATGCCTTTCTCTCAGCCTGTGAGGTTTGTTTATCTTTGTGCTACTGTGAGAACCTAATGCCCAAATGAAGGTGGTGTGTTTTATTTCTCCTCCTCCGACCCAAGTTGCTTACAGTAACAGCAGTCTCTAATCAAGAGGAACCCAAAGTACTCTGAGATTTTGAGTCCACATCTTTCGTATGAGAACTGCACATGTGCATTTGAGGGAACCTGGATTGCCTAAAGCCGCGCGGAAAGCATTTACATCTGAACCACTTTACATGTGATTGCGAGTTAAAGTAACTTCTAAATAACTTTAGCAGTTTGCGATTTGGAAAACAGCCTGGGCCGTATACATTCTCCCTTAGTTCTTTTTCTGTTAAATCTTATGCCAAAGTAAATGGGAGCTGTAGGGAACCTTTGAACTCCTCAGTTCTCAAATGACCTCGGTGAAATTGGATTGGCAGAACCTGTGTTTAGTTTCCAAAGGAAGAATTTTTTTTCTTTCCTCCTTCAAGTGTACGCATGACAGTTACCTTCCTTGGTGGAGGATGCCGCGTTGCTTCCCGGCTCGGGGCCACGTTTGTGCCTCTGAGAGATGGGTTTTCTGCTCCCAAGAGCTCCTCAGTGCAGCTCCTGGAGATCCCCGGAATCGGCACCCAGGTTTCTTAGCACCTCTGCTTCACAGGTCAGTCAGCTTGGCTTTCTTCATTCCTTTTTCCTTTCAAAGAACTGTTGAAAGCCAGAGGTCTGGAGAAGTCAATGCCACCTCTTCCTGCCTGTTGGGGCAAATGGCTTACAAAGCTTCAGTTTCCTTTTCTGTGAACTGAAGATTAAAGATAGTCCTTCCCTTATTGGAAACTAATTAAAATAAATTAATTAAATTTTAAAAAATAGTCCTTCCCGTATGAGTTCCTCTCTTCTCTGAATGTTTTATTTTTGTACTCTCGACCACAGTTTATTACATTGTATTATGTATTGTTAGTTAATTTTTAATAAATGATATTTATTTAAATATATCTTATAATAAATTAAATGATATATATGTATGTATGTATTGATACACATAATACAACATAATATATATATATATATATATATAATATCTGCATTGTATATCAGTGCGTTCTTATGACTAGACCATATGCCCCTCGAAGGCAAAGACAGTGCCTCACTCCTGTGTATCATCCTTAAAGTCTAGTGTCATGTTGGGCACACGATAGGTCCTTGGTAGACAACTGATTGAGTGCAGTCTTACAAAGATACCTCTTTAGCCCTACTGTGCCATAGTTAACAAGGAAAAGTATTATTCATCCGCCAAGCTAATATTCACAAAAATTAATTTTGTTCCCCTTATATTTTAATGTATGCTACTACTCTGGTATAGAAATTACTCCGAAGTAAACCAATGACACATATGTTTTACACTTTAACCCTAACGCAAAGGAATATATTACATGTTTGCTAATCTTTTGAAAAACAAATGTTTATGTAAGCCTTTGGGGCAGGCGGCAGGGTGGATGGAGGGTTTACAAAACATTTTTTTACCCTTAGAGCTTAGATCTGGAAAGTCAGTGTTACTTGCCATAAATTGTTTCTATATGGGCGTATTTGAGAAATGGTAGTATCACATTGACAGTTTCTTAATTCATTATCCCAAAATTAGATCTTGAATTAGGGCAGGCTATATGTTGTGTGCTATTTATGGTTGTTGTTCACTGCTCTACATTTACTGCACACAGTCATCGTGCCTCTGCTTACACAAGGTCAGGAATTGGGGGCTCACTACTGCTAGAAACAGCCTTTTCCTGTTTCAAGTAAGGAAGGCGTCTTGAACTGGTGTGCAGAATTTTTAAATATCCTTATGAGATGCAGAAATGTAAACACCCATAATGTGTGTCGTTATTATCGAAGGAGAAGGGAGATGACTAATTGCTATTCAAAAATATGTGTGACTTGTGGTTTATAAACCCAAGGAAACTCTCAAAAGGAGTTTATTATAGGCTCTATATGTTGAGTGTGCCAGTTGTAAATCATTAGGGGAAGATCAAAAATAGTCAACAGAAAATCCACAATCTGACAGCATGTGTGGAGAGGCAGTAAAGAAGAACCAGGGGTTTTAGAATCACTGATACCTGGCTTTGATTCCTGTCTCCGTCACTCAGTAGCTTTGAGCAATTTACTTTCCTCTCAGGTCTTCTGTTTCCTCATCAGTGAAATGAGAATGATTAGGTGAGGTTAACTTTGTAAAGCCAAATATCAACGTAGGGTCTGGATCAAATTGGTATTAAATGGTAGCCAGTATGAACATTATTATTGTGTTATTACTGTTATTGTTATTGTTTTTATTAACTCCACCTTTTTGACTGACTGCAGTTGACACTTAGGTAATGGATATTTCTTAGGGAAGAAAAATGTGGTGTGGGGACTCTAAATTGGTTACCTGTCTTAGTAGCCAATTAGGGATAAGGCGTTTAATGGGAAGTGTCAGCTGCCCAGGCTCATCCTCCCCACAGTGGAATTGTGGGGCCTAGCTTTTTTATGTGCTCACACATACCCTTACTAACAGAATTGGTGAGGACCAAATACTGATCTTATCCTTGTGTACATAAAATATCAGCTAATTTCTTATTACTCTAATCTTTTTTTTTTTAGGCCAACGTTATCCTAGTAAAACAACTCTTCCCATACCAAAATGCCCGACTTGTAGCATTTGCTGATTTCCATGGCGTAAATATGCCCAGCATACCCAATTTCAGGCTCCCAACATGAAGTTACTGAACACAGAGTTGGAAAGAGATGTGCACAATTGCCCAAGTTGGTGAAAGCAAGCTCCAGGACACCACTGGGTCAGACTGAAGCATATGTTGTTACAGTCGGGGATAGGATGATTGACAGCAAAAGTTACAAGCAAATACAGTAGAGAGAAAGTAGTTTGTCCCCAGAATGGATCATTATGACATACTTGGCCAATCAAATTCATACACAAAATGAGTTAATGCCTGATTACTTGAGCAACGTGTTTCAGTGCCATTTTTCTGCCCTTGCTCTGTACTCTCCAATCATACTGAGGACAGAAATCTTTTCCTAGCCTCTTATGCTCTAGGGAGGGAAAGTCTGCCCAATCACTTCCTTCCTCCCTTGCTTCTTTCTTTATTCCCTTCCCTACTGCCTTCGCAAGTACTTTCTATCATCTCTTTTGTACTCCTAACAACCACTTGAGATCACCAGCACAGGTAAGAGTATTCCTGCTTTCCAGAAATGGTAGAGAAAACAGAAAACTGCTATACTTTATAAATCTCTATTATGTATTATCATCATTGGTAATTTGTCATTTTGTTATCTGGAAATCTTCATTGTCATTCAGACACCCTCACTTCTTTAATTTTTTTTCCATGAGTGGAAAGGGTAACTTCAACCTCTGGCCACCTTTCCTTTGCTGTCACAAATTTAATTTTATTCTCTCCTTCATTGTTATTGACACGTATCTAGGAAATTGCATTACAGTGCTATAAATACATTTCTAAGAACATTTATTTATTTATTTATTTACTTGTTTATTTAGTTAATTACTTCGTTCGTTTTTACACCTACAGCACCTGGTCTTCCCAGGTGGTCTCCCATCCAAGTACTTACCAGGCCCGACCCTGCTTAGCTTCCATAAGAACTTTTAATTAAGTGATAGTACCTAGAACTTTCTCATCCTAGCAAAGTCTCCAGAGATGATAAATCTTCTTGGGAAGCTCTCTTGTTTTTAGCAGCTCATCACTAGAGCAAGCAGAATTCTGTTACAGACCATCTTTTTTTTAATCCACTGTATGTTGACAAAATCACTGATGATTTTGTCAACATACAGTGGATTAAAAAAAAGCACAGGTCTTCTCACTAGAGACCTCTTAAAAGTTATCCGAATGCCCTATGATTTAAACTGAAGAAAAGACATTTGCGATAACTGATTTGCTAGTTACCATGAAGCCATCTGCAGATGTGCTTGAAATCAACACTTGTACCATATTCTCATCCTGGTGAGCTTGGTTGGAAACGTGTGTTTATTTTATTCTACAGGGAAGTACATCACCAGGCGTTTACAGACATCCTTTCTTCTAATTTTCAGTCTTATATTTGTCCACCTCATTAAAAACTTAGTGGCTAATACCATGAAAATTGTTTACGCTTCTGGTTTTGTGTTGGATTCAGCTGGCTGCAAAGTTATGCACTTCATGGCAGCCCTGATGACTTCAGTGGCCATCTGGTTCATGTTACATTTTGCAGTGCTCTGCTACCAGAAGCTTGATCAAACTGTCCATCCCTCAAGTGAGGCGCCAAACCTGGACCATCAGATACATTCCTTGAAAGTGGCTTCCGCCCTTTGGGAGCTGATGTGGTGGTGTACATCCCAGTTTTACTTTATACTAGAAAATCTGAATACTTGACTGCTAGAAATGATACACGCCCCTTGTTCACTGACAGGATTTACATGGATTGCCTAATTGACTTGGGCAGCAGGCAGGTAGAGTTTTACTATGGGAAAATATTTTTAGTTCTGATTGATATTCTTTCTTTAGCCATCTTAGTCTTCATCTGTTTCTGGATGTTTCTTCTCCTTTTGGAAAGAAAGAAGATGACATATGGTGACACCTGGATTGGAGACGATGATTCAGACATTGAAATCCTTAGAGGGGCCAACTTTAGTATTTTATTAATGAGGCTGATCACTGCACTTTAGATTTCTCACTATATCTTAGTCTATTTCTTAAAAGACTTGGCAGCTGGTGTCTTTTTTCCAGCTGTTCTCACAGCCCTCTCTACAGGCTTCTCTGCTCTTAGTCCTTTCCTGCTTATGCTGGTAAATTACAAAATGAAGTTGGTGTCTTTCTGGGGTGCTAAAGAGAAAAACCCTCACCACAGCCTGCAAATGTTATTCTTTTCGCATATGCTTAATGGCAAAAAAACAAAAAAACAAAAACCACACACACACACACACACACACACACACACACACACCCACACCCACACCCCCCCTCCCCCGTTTTAATCAGTGGGAAACTGGCCCACATCATTGGAAGGTGCAGCTAAGGCTTCCGTGGCCGTCATCGTAGGCAGTTTCTGAAAGGGAGACTAGAAGATTGACTCCTCCTCATAAATAGACTTCTGAGGGAAACTGTGCAAAAAGAAGATATATTAACACTAAGTTGTTAGTTGAAGAAGAATAGTCATCACAACATTTGTTGTTTAGGACAATACTAAGATTTTTTTAAATGTAGAAATTATAAAGTGGGTCAACAATGATCATAGCCTGGACATGAACTCAGCTTAACAAACACTATATTAAATATTTACCCTGTGCAACGTATTGTGTTAAAAAAACAGCAGATTGTTGAAACTGGAAGACATGTCCTAGCTGAATTCCTAAAAGTACTTAACAGTAATCTTGTGTTTTCATCTTATGTTTTTCTTGAAATGCTTTGACACATATTGGAGATGCATTACTTAAGTATGCAATCTTTAATTTTTGCAGTTTTAATCATCACAATAACTCATCTAAGATGGAAACAGAGTTTGTTCATTTTCCTTCCATTAACTATCTTTAGTAAATTAGGGCTAGATAAAAGCATTGGATTAAAGAATTAGTGTTTGCTAAATTATACTCTGTGCGTGTGTATAGATATGTATAGACATTTAGCCCACTATACTTGCTTAATCTTCTCAATATCAAACTATACTCTCATTTCCTCTTGGTTATTAAATTGGTACATTGTAATTGGAAGAATTGATAACATCGTCATACTCTGATTTCTGGATTTGGCATCAATAAAAATTAGTATATTTAAATTATAATTTTAATTTAAAATACACGATCAGTATTTTATTTTTCACAGTTAGCCAGTGCAGCCATATGGACTGCTTCAGATTCAATGCATAATTATTTAAAATATTTTGTGATGCATACATGTTGTTTAAGCATTGAATTTTAAACTAAGTCTTATTAGATTCTTGCAATGTTTCCATTTTTCTTCTTTATTAGTAGACATGGGATTTATTATACTGTAGTTCTAGTGAGTGGATGGCCCTACATTGAGATTCTTGCTCTAAAAAGGCTACATCTAAAATTATAAACCCAGATCTTATTAACAAGAGAAACTTAGGACATCTTTGTTGCCATGAAGTGCTATGGAGAAAGGAAATTTTAAAGTAACCAAGGCCCACATTTTGTAGAGTTTTGTAAGTCAATGTCTATCCCTTGTATAGCACTGGGAGTCTCTCTCTCTCTCTCTCTCTCTCTCTCTCACACACACACGCACACACGCAAAGTTAACAAGCAAGCAGCAGCACTTCCACTTTTTTCCTCACACACACACACACACACAGGATTTAAGACCTTCTGAGGTTTCTGGGTGGTCTTCATGGGAAATGCTTAGTCAAGTCCACTGAGGCAGTTTAATCAGAAGGGCACTAGGCATGGATCCTGTATGATGAAGTTAACATCTGTGGAGATGGGGGATGTGAGAAAGAGGTCACCATCTTTTAATTAAGTGCAGATGTAACCAGGGCTGGGACAAGTCATTGATCTTAGGAAGTAGTTCTCAAATGTGGTTCCTTGGCCGGCAGAATCAGCATTACCTGGGAACTTGTTAGAAATGTAAGTTCTCAGGCCCCAATCCAGACCTGTTGAATCAGAAACTCCTAGAGTTGAACCCAGCAATCTCATTCCCATGCACACTGAATTTTGAGAACCACTGGTCTGGGGTTGCTCGGAAGTTTAATCCTCACAAATGTTGAGAGGTGTGAGAATGAAGCCAAGACAACTGACTCCTCATGTAGTCTTTAACGCTCCCCATGCATATTGCTATTATGTCTACTATCTAAAATAGGAATCAGGATTGTCATCTGTGTTCTACACATTCTCAATAATAATTGCCAAACAAATACACTGTAGAAATCAAGCAGTCTTTGCAAAATCAGGAGTAAAGCATGAGCACTTCAGGTGTGCCAAAAACTTGGAACTCGGATTTAGATAGTTTCCTGTTAATAACTGAGTAAGGGATCCAGTTCCCAAATTATTCCATAGTTCCTTTCCAGAAGCCGGTGTAAGACACAGCTGGCTTAAGCCCAGGCTCAACTTCCTAGTGCTAGAAATGTTTCATTTTTCTTCCCAGATATTTTCTTTTTGTTTGGGCCTCATTAGGTCATAGTTTTGTCCTTGTGGAATTGATAAGTTTACATCTACAACAGAGTGTAAATCATATTCTCACTGAATGAACAACATTCCAGTTCGTTCTCTCTCTCTCTCTCTCTCTCTCTCTCTCTCTCTCTCTCTCTCTCATTGCAGGTAGATGCAGAAGACGAAAAAGGTATGTATTCAGGAATCAGTCGATTGCTGAGGCTAGATCTGGGTGCAGACCACGGTGGGGCTTTCCTACCCTTTTGGTCTAGAAGGCCCCGCGATCTGTGTCCGTGCCGGGAATGATCTCTCTCTCTCTCTCTCTCTCTCTCTCTCTCTCTCATTCTCTCTCTCCCTCCTTTCCTCTCCTTCTCCCTTACCCTCCAATTTCATTCACATTCCCAGTGGGATCAGGATAGCAGATGAAGTAGGATAAGGGGAAGTCAACAGAGATTGTCATTGTAGCACCCTGGAAGGGGGTTCAAATGGGTCAAGACTGTCCTGTCCTGAGCTTGTGGTTTGGATTCAGGGTTGTTTCCACTGCTACCTCAGAGTACATAGAATCTCTGTGTTAGAACGTCATCTGTGTCTTTTTCCCAATGTGTGATTCTCATTTTTCTTCCTCAGAGGATCCCTCTACACCTCTATGCGAACAATTTCTTGCTGGGATGGTTGTGATCTCATAAAGCCGCCTACTCCATGTCAGCCTATTCCAAGTGTCACTAGTAGAAAGTCTTTCCTGAGATCAGAATTCCTGAAACCCTAAGATCTACCCTTGAAGTCAAGTTCTCCTTTTACCCGATGTCTCTTTAGATTCTTAGGGTGAGGGCAGAGTGCTTGTATCTTCTCCAAGTTAGACATTTCCTTAACTATGCTACATGAGGCAGAGTTTTCCAACCACTGGCTGTCTTGACTTCCTTACTTTGTCTAGGGTACAGTCCAGTTTATCCTGGCCTTCCTAAGAAGTGGAATCCAATATATTTTTTCTTGGGTTTATGTGTTTATATATTTTTATCTATTACACATTCTTTTTATCTTCTCTTGTGTATCGACTGTGAGCATGAATTCTTTCCTTCTTTTTTTCAAAAAGAATTTTAAATATTAAACTCATTTTGGATCACACACACACAGAGACACAATCACACACACAAATACAAATTTAAAATACCTCTACACCTCTGCCTCTGGGCTTAAAACTAAGGTCTTCTCAAGCTCTGACATTCTAGTATAGGTTGGTTCATGCTCAGTATTTAGAATTTAGAAACAATGAAATGACTCTCAAATCATTTGCAGAATTTTAAACTGTAAAGCTAGGGCTGAAAACTACAAGGTCAACCTTTATACAAATTTGTGAGAGCAGTCCTGATTTAGAATGAGTACAGTGCTGTCTTACTTGCCTTATTAATAAGATACGAGGAAAGATAATCATTATCAGATTATCTTTGAAGATGAAGTATTAAACCAACTGGCTATGGAATATAATATTTCATAGACTAGTTCAGGGTTATCCGTGGGCAAGTTATGTTGTAGACACAAAGGTTCATACAGTTTCTTTCATGATGATGGTCATGCCTGCCATTTCTATTTAGACTCTGCCAGAAAGAGGAAAGAGCAATTTCTTTGGAGTTGTAGTTCTTGAACACCAAAAACGATACAATTCAGGGCTGAGGATGTCTATGGAATTCAAAGACATGCCCATGTTTCAGAGCAATCTTGGGGGTGAATCGGAAGGGCTCTGGACTCGTTATTGGGAAGTGGTTTGTCTGAGCTGGCTCTGCCCCTACTTTGTAGTGCATAACCTTGGCCAAAACATTCTTGAGTTTTGCCATCTGTAAAATAGGAAGAATATGACTGCAAATCGCAATACACTCCCTCTGTTTCCCTCACAAGTTGTAATAAATAAAGTCTGATAAAAAAAAAAAATCTGGAAGATGATTTGAAAAAAATAAAATCTTTGACACAGGTAAAGTGTTACTTTACCACTGTAGTTTTGGCAAGTTGAAATAAGAGAGAAAAGCAAAGTTAACATCAAAAGTCCTGGTTATGTGTCTGTGAAGCAATTACAGAACCTCTCTGAGGCTTGGTTTCCTTGGATCCACAAAGGAGAATATAAAGATATTTGTTTCCCAGGGCCTTTGTAAAATATATATGAGAGAGTGTATGTAAAAGCATCCGGTCCTAGACTTTTGTACAAAATTTTTTGGTTCATGAGTATTTTGGGGGCATTCAAACAGGAAATGCAATGCCCCTTCCGTTAGAGCTGGTACAGGTCCCCTGTTTAATAGCAAACATTCACTTGTATTTTCTCCAAACAAGCCAGAAATTTTGACATTCCAAGATGTGCTCTGTCTATAATCTGGCTTTGGAAATCCTCCCTCATCCACCCCAGTTTATCACCCTAGCTTGGACCTCACTTTTCAAGACCCCTTTTTGTAGGAAAAGAAAAGATCAATAGGTGCTAAGTCAGCGTTATTCATCTTTTTGGAAATTCTCACCCCCAGGCCTTTGCTCATGCTGTAACTACTACCTGGAGGAACTGCTCCTACGACTCCCTAACCATTCATAACCTCTTCCTCCAGCTTTCAGCTTAGACTGCACCTCTACTAGGCAGTCTTCCCTTATGTCCGAGGTCTAAGTTCAGTGTCTCAGACTCCAGTGTATTTATTTGTCTATTTGCATTGTGTTTTAATGGCTTGTTTTGTTGTCTCTCTCTCCTCTACTGTATTTGCATGGTCCCTGCAGGCACAGAGTGCAGTGTAGATCTTATCAAGCATGTACACGCAGCAATAGTCTGTGAATGAAATCCACAGAGTTCATATGCTTGCCCCCTTTCTCCTCATGTGTACTTCTTGGCTCTCCTTCAGTTGCCTCCTTCCCATAGAAATTTCTTGCCTCTATCATTTTTCTGCTTCAGGACTAGACGTTTAGTGACTGCCATGCTTCTGGCCACTGTTGAATCAAAGAGTGAAAAAAAACAGAATCCAACATTTGGAATGAGTTGCTTCCTTGCCAGCCAAGCTACTGAGCCAACCATGGACAACATTTCATATATTCCACGTTTTTCCACCCAAACATTCCAGTACTTAGTTTGCAATTATTTTTGAGCTCTTGTTATATTAAAGAAAGTCAGTCCAGTGTATCTACGTGCAGGCTTTCAAACTGAAAATTTATCCCAGTACAAATATGGCTGCGTATGTGTGTGTGCACATGCACACGTGTGTGTGTAGGGGTGTAGGGAGCCGCTGTGTTTTCCCAAGTATTGGTGAATTAAAGAGTAAAGAAAGAAGTTGTAATGCAAATTGATTGAACTTACCTCATCACCAAATGTACTCTGCTCGTTTATTTTGACAAGTCTTAACTTACTTTTAATTACCCGGCCTCATAGTTTACATGGTAAATGTAGCAATAGTGATTTTGGCAGAAAAGAAGAAATCTGTGTAACACGAGCCTTCAGAATGAGTCCATGCTGACTCCTTGTAAAATGGAGTGAGGCAATTCATTTTAAGAAGAATTTCAGTAGAGCAATTTATGTGATATGTGACTGTAGTCACAAATCAGTAAGCTTTTTATGAGCCAAACACACCAGAATGTGTATGTTAAATGCGTGTAGTTTCTCAAAGAAATTTTGTTGGCCACTCCAAGCTTTTTCCAGTGATGCTGCCATTACCCAACAGATTTTTGGAAGTCTCCATTTGGAATTATATTCAGAGTCAGTTTTCAAGACACAACAACAACAAAAAAATTAAAAATATCACCCCAAAACCAGAATACTGGAGGAGGTGGCTATTTTTTAAATTGTTTGCCTACTTTTTATTATCCAGTTGGACTCTAAGTTACATTGAGCTCTTTCCCAAATTGAATCTTCCCTTGAAGGAATCTGTTGGCCCATGACTGAGGCCACTCATGAGAAGGTGACATGGTGTTGATAGACCCATTAGGGCCATGAGCCCCTCCCACACACTTTAACAAGCACTGGAGGGACTTCTGTTTTTGGCAGTTTATCAAAACTCAGTGAGAGTAGGAAAAATCCTACAGACATTGTGTATAACTGATGCCGATTATTTTGTTCTTTGTCGTCTCTAGCTGGGCATCAGTTTAGAGTTTGGGTAAAGTTTCTCCCAATGCTTTGGGAACGTCAGAATAAGGGGCACAGTGTGTCACCCACAGCCGCATGGCATACAGGTTCCACCATGTACTCCTGTGTCTTCACATCCTAATATTTTTTTCTTTCCCTCCCTATAAAATTTTCTACCCATATTGATAGAGCTGAACCATTGGAAGATGTTTCCATTATCTTTCTCTACTCTCCCATCCCTTGCCCAATCTCCACCTTCACCTCTATGCCCCCCATAAAAAATCAAACACACAACATACCTGCCTAATTGAATAACAAATTAAAAATTGCCAGTGTCAATGAAGAGAATTTAAAAGCCCAGCTGAGATGAAATGGGATCATTTCAATGAGTCAGCTGTATCTTATGAGAGGTGTGTTGGGGTAAGGGGGCAGCAATATAAAAGAAAGCCCAAAGGACCTCAGTGAACCTGGGAGGAGTAACTACAGCTTGTAGGGTCAGGGCTGATAGGCTGGGGTGCAGTACAAACATAAATGACTGGGTCTTGAGATCCCAAGGGGCCCAGGGCCAACGATGATGCATATCAATAAAGTCTCATGTAAAGGGAGGCTGAAAAGTATCTTCGATTTAGGAATAACCCCACTCTCGTTGTCCTTGAGTAAGGTTGGTGGTGCTCCTGCGTCCAAGCTGCTGGTCTGGCCAGATGGAGGATGGCTTCGGTCATTTTCTGGGCTTGAACTTGGCACAGCTTGCCCTTCCCGTCTAGTCATAACAGTGGAGTGGCACCATGTAAACCCACAAGGCCAATCACAACAAGGCAAGAACCCTTCCTTCCTCCAGTTGTAAAGGGAGGGAAACATAATCTCCACCTTGTAACATTTTATGATGTTTATGAAGGTTTTCTTTTTTTAGTTCTAAGAGATAGAATGGAGGCTCTGTAAAAGCACAAATTGTAACATGCTGGTAGTTTATTTGTAAGAACTTTTATTTTGTTGCCGTTGTGGTATGAGAATTTAAAACAATCTTAGAATGCAAATTCAATCTTAGAATACAAATGAAGTAAACATTATTTGGCAGGAAAATTTTAAAAAGTGGGGAGATGTTGGTAATTATTGTTTAATACTGAATTCCGTTGAAGAATCCAACACTCAAATTCCCCAAAGGCCAGGCAGGGTGTGTCAGCATGAAGAGCAGATGGGTGGGGAGCTGGTAAACTGGGGAGCAGGCCTTGTGGACAGATAGGGGCAGCTGCAGCTCAGCCAAAGCCAACTGTTGTCACGTGGACCTGTGCTGCTACAGCTTCAGATATTTTTAAAGTGAAGCCAAAAGCCCAGAATTTTATGTGAAATCACCCAAAGTCTACCTGTTGGCAACTGATTCGATTATTTTTAAAATACTGCTAAGGCCAAACACGTCATCACATCTGTAGGCCAGATTTGGCTCTGATGTGTGCCATCTGTAGCTGTACATTCCATCAGAGCCGGTGTGTTCTTGGTCAGAAAAGGGGTTTCCATTGTAGGCGGTCTATGGAGTGGATGGTGCTAGGAGAGCAGCATGAGAAAAGCTCTCGCAGCCCAGCTCAGTTTCCTTATCACGCTGATTATTTGTAGCCACTGCTCTAACCTGACCTCATCCTTCCCATAGCTTCCCTAATTCCTCAGACTGGAGTGCCCAGTGGAGTGCTAAGTGGAAGGGCAGATGAGGAAGGAGGAGGCAATGGCCACTAGGACTACTGTGGACTCACCCCAACTGAAAAGAAGCAATCAATGTTGGGAATGTGTGGCTGGGGTTGGTGAACCACAGGGATTTTTGCACGTTACAAACGAGGATATAATACTTTCAAAGTGGCACCTTGCAGGACAGAGCATTGAAACCAGACTAAAGGAATTGGGTTATAGATAGAATAAGGCATCTTAAAGGGGATGACTGCACATGGAGGGCCTTTAGGAAGTAAAGAAGAGTCCTGGATGCCTTGGACCCCTTAGGCTGAGGCTGGACCATCCAATCCACTGAGGTAAATATGAGCAGTGGCCCAGGTCTTCCTATAACGGGCTGGAACTGTTGTAACTCTTGCGTTCTGGACTGTAGAATTATCTCACTACCATCCTCCACGTCCAAATGTAAAGATTTTCTGCTTTAATAACATGATTTATATTATCCACTGGATATGTTCCATGAGAATGGCTATACTTGAATGTATATTGCTCTTTATATTGTCAGAACAACTCAAAGGTCAGAACAACTCAAAACATGGGCTTAGTGAATATTTGTTAATTTACTTGGTTAAGACGTGTTCATTTGCATTTTGCATTTAGTTTTGTATTTCCATATATGTGAAGATCCACATGGTCCCCACTTTGATGCATGTTTTTCTGCTTCATCTCCCCATATTTCCATGTTTCTGGTGATATTTTTGTTCATACCCCATCCTGACACCAAGCATCATCTTTATGTTCACCAGAGCCGTGGGAATAGCCTGTAAATCAACAATTCATTGTGGAAAACAGACTTAGTGAAAAGAAATTGGATTGAAAGAAAGTCTGTTAGCTGATGAGCTGGAATCCAGAGTCTGGATTGTCTCAGAATCCACCAGAATGGAAGAGGACATTATTTTGAGTTACTTGCAAATATGAGTATGTGTGTTTTTCTCCAAAAAGTTTTGTGAGGATTAGAGGAAAAGTGATATATATTTTTTGTACCAAGCAATTGGTTTAAGAAGCTATTTTTGGATTTCTATAAATAATAAAATTTCTGGATATATATACATATATATTGCAAATAAAAGTATGTTTTCATTTTAAACCTCACCGTGATCTCAGAAGAACTTTTAATATTTATTCTAAATGGAAAATCTCATTTGAACATGGTAGTAGCATTCCTGATCTCTTCTTGGACCAATTCTGCATCTGCTGTATTTTAAAAAAAAGAATGTATAAATGGCACATGCATGTGGGAAGGACAGGAGAGGAAACACTGAAAATTAAATCAAGGGCTGGTTTTGAGGTATGGGATGGCAAGTGATCATTTCCCCCTTCATTGTAATTCTACTATTTGTGTAGCTTAAAAACAAACAAACAAACAAAATTTCAAAATGAGAAAGCAATGCCTTCAGAGTAAGGGTTTCTTTTTAAAAAAATATGTATTTTTCATTCTTTATCTTACATTAATTAGCCAATTTTCACTGGCCTAGATTTATTTTCACTTTCCAGTAATGTATTCCTTCCTCTTTGGCTAAGTACCCCTTGATTAGAGAAGTGAAGGAGGTGAAAATAAATTACTTCTCATGTCTTAGTACATAAGGCAGTTTTCATAATAAAGACAAGTCATAGGAAATGGAATCTTTTTCGATATCTGAGAGCTGGCTCTGCGGAAGATAACTACACACTGAGGCACTGCCAGGAGGTCTATATATTTGTCCTTGACATCTGTAGGTGCCATTGCCACCGCTGTTGGTGATGATGATAAGTGATGAGAAAATGAACTAGATGGTGATGTATCTTCCTTGACAGATTTAGAGAATTGCCACAGGCAGCCCCGAGGCAAGCACTGCCTGAGGACATTCTGGCGCCTGCGGCAGGTCACTCTGGCACTGTCAGGCAAAGCTGTTAAAAGCAGGAGCAATGCAATAACTCTGTGGTATAAATCTGCATTTAGATCCTTTTTTAAAAAAATTTTTTGAGGGATGAGCTGGAAGTTGTCCTACAAATTCTGACATACCCATTACTGTTGGTTAGCTGGTATCTGTCTTGTGTTCGTTATTACTGTGGAGATTCAGTATTCATTGCTCCGTACACAGCATCCAGGGATATGCCCACATAAACATTCGAATATGGCTTTCCGAAGCTTTCAGGGCTGCTCACCCCCAAAGCCCGACTTTCACCCAAGGTGCGGTGTGTGCTAGATGAGGGCTGGGCCAGTGCTGATATTGATCACAGGGGAAGACTCTGAGCTGAGTTAGTGTTCTAGAAAGACAGACAAGCAGGCACGAGGGAAGTGAAGCAGAGGACCGTGGGTGCTCGCTGGGGAGCAGTGCCGGAGAGCCCGAGGAGCTGTGCTTCACATTTCCCGAAAGCCAGGCTGGGGACAGAGAGGAAATGTCAAAGGCAGCACTAGCACCCACTTACCTTTCTCATTTTGTTTGTTTAAATGTAGATACGGTTTTTGTTTATAAAACAGCTAATCTCTTTGCCTTTCTTTTCTGCTACTGTCCTGTTCAGGAAGTTATAAATATTTGACTTCACTCAAGATGTGCAAAGAAGAATAATGGAAGCCCCTGAATACCTTGATTTGGATGAAATTGACTTCAGTGATGACATATCTGTAAGTGTTACTACATACAAGGAATACATTCGGGAGATTCTCCCTTCACCTACACAGGCTGCTTTTTCTATTAGTCTGAATATCCTAAACTCTTTCAACCTCATTTAGAACTTGACAGCAGGTGTCCCGTGTGGCGGGCAAAGTGTGGTTATGGGATCTCCTGGACCAAGAAGTGTATCCTGCCCACTTAATTGTGTATGAGCTTGGATGGGAAAGGCATTTAACTTCAAGGAGCCTCCCATCCCTAATCTCTTTTATTGTTGCCTGAGTAAATTATTTACTGAGTAAATGTATAAAGTGCCTGCCTATAGTAGGTGCTTTCATATAGTTACTTATGTACATAATTAACTATATCAGTGTCAATTCCCTTTATGTGATGGCCATGGCACAGCCAACATTCTCTAGTGATCGCAAGCATATGGACTGAAGGATGGCCACATTATTAACTGATGAATAATAAGACGAATCCATCTAATCACTGTAGGTTTCAAAGCATAGGTTGGATGCATGTTGGAGATATTGAGGAAGACTTATGCGTATTAGGAGGGGACTAGCTGAATTCTGAGACTCTGCTTAATCCTGTAATGTTGTGGGCTGTGGAGCTTCTTAGAACTCATAGCTCTTCTGACTGGGTCATCGGCATGCACCCTGCTTAGAGTTGCTTGTGATTTATCCTGGGCCACACAGTCATTCTGCCATAGAGGCCAACCAGTAAACATGTTGGTCTCTCGCACTCTCCCAGCCAAACTGGGTGATGAGAAGATTGCTGTTTTTTAACTAGTCATATGACTTCTCTTCCTAGAACCTCCAAGGTCACAGTTTTTGACCTTACTTTTCAATGCTCTCTCCGGTATGGAGCTTTCTTTGGGTCACCACTAAAAATTGTCTCAAAAAGATAAGCTTACTTTGACATGCCTCTGGCAACAGCGTTATTCCTCTCCTGCACTCCTTAGTTTGAAGTAAAATTTGCATACTGTACATAAAACTTGGATTACTGGGATGAGTTTGATGAGTGATCTAACCTATACAACCTTGGGCGAGTCTTCTTCATACCAGGAAAATGGGATTTCAGCCTTTCCTTAACTCAACTTTTAGATAATTTTATTAATCCTTGTTAAGCCCAATGTGAAGTGAGTTTCTTCCTTTCCCCAATACCTGTCTGTCTCTGCCTCTCTCATTTTAAATTACTAGGCTTGACTTAAAAGTGTTCAGAGCGTAGTTCTTTTATAACTACTCCCCTCGAGGTATTATTAGCTGAATGGGGGAAAGCGAAGAAAGTGAATGAAAGTATGAGAAGGTACGGGTAGGGTGGAAGTGTTTTAGAAAGGGAAGCTTGTGTTATGATTAAGAGTTTTCGGGTAGCTCTCTGAGCTTTGATAGGGAAGTTGCATCTTAAGAGCGTAAGCTTTGAAGGCATCAGTCTAGGTTTTGGACTTGTTCTGACTTTTGCTGGCTGGAGCACATTAGTTTCACCACTCTGAGAAACCTACCTAATTTTTAAGGTTGTATTTTGGGGGATTGAGTGAAATAATAATATATGTGAAGGGCTTAGCTTGGCACACAGTAAGTTGCTCTTAAAAATGGTAGCTTTTGTTATTATTTCAATGAATAATACAATAATATTTATATGACCAATGGTGAGGAAAGAACTCAAGGGAAAAGACCAGGCACCATGTCAAGACTTTAAAAAAAAAAACAAAAAAAACCCCACATGATAATAGAGCAGTTATTTTTTTTACAAAAGAATTTACAGTATTTACAGAAGAATCATCTGGCAGCAGCCCATAATTTTGATGAATTAGGACTCTCGCTTAAAAGATAATAAAATATATTAAGCAATAACTGAAGCTGTTTAGCAAGTTGGGATACAAGATTATGCAATAGTTGAGCCTCTGTAACTCGACCACTGTGAAACATAAAGATATTCATCTGTAATAGTGTAACTGCGCTCAAACCTCCTCCCTCCCCGCTTTAATTACATTTCTGTTGTTTGGATCTTTAACTTATGTCAGAAGGAAAAAAAACCGTGAAACTATGCTAATGGCTAACATTCATTGAACACTTACCGTGAGATAGGCATTATCTTGTTTAATCCTCACAACACCCCTATGAAGAAGGTTCTTATTATTATCATCTTCATTTTACAGATGAGGAAACTGAAGCGTGGAGATGTTACCTAACTTGTTGACAGTCACCCAGCTAATTAGGAGCACTTTGTGTGCAGGATATCCTATTTTAGCCGCAGTATTTTGACTGCCTTTTCAAGATGAGAACAGTCTATCTCAGTGACCCTCTCCAGGGTCCTCACCCTCTGGGGGAATATTTGGCAATACCTGGAGACATTTTTGATTGTCATAACTGGGGACATGCTAGTGGTATCTAGTGGATAGAGACCAACGATGCTTCTCAACAACCTAAAATGCAGAGGAAAATCCCCTACAACAAAGAATTATCTGGCCTCAAATGTTGAAAGCACTGAAGATGAGCAGTCCTGGCCTATTGTATACTTGCGCGAAATTAAAGAAACTTGACTTTGACTGTCAGCCTCTCTAATGTTGTCAATTATTTCATAATCATTCAACCTCATGCAGGTTTAAAACCTTAAATGTGCCAGATCATATTGTTCTTATATAATGACTTCACAGGGAAAGTAGTAGAGATAACCTCTTAAGTACTGGAACAATTGTTTTCAGCCTATTTAGGTTAACTAGGAGCATTAAATGTTACAGCAGCTCTAGGAACTAAATGGAGACTATTCAGATGCTAACATTGAAATATGAAGATGTGTCCCACTTGCTAATTCACTGGCATAAGAAGAAATGTAGCCTCCCATAAATATGTCTTTATTTTTAGGATTCCGTAAACTTCTGTCTCTGACAGCCCTTAAGCCTCTTTCCTGGCTAAGTGGCAGGAGGGGGGAGGATAATGCACAATACATTTGAAAAAGATGTTTGCTAAGAAGATGCCCAAGTTTAAAACTGTTCTTCTTCCTCTCCAGCCATAGCCCTATTATGTCGTCTAGGCTTTCTGTTTCATGATTTTTCCCTCTGGTCATGAGCTTGGTTCTTGTTTTAATTAAAATACAAGCTGTATATTGGTACAAAAAAACAAAAAACAAAAAAAAAAAAAACCTGGAACTTTTTTTGCCTTTACCTAATGAGACAAAACACAGAAGGCACTCAAATTATTTTGAAGTTTCCCAGACTCTAAAATAATACTCATCCTTTGCAAAATGCAGTTTTTAAACTATACATTCTTGTGACCTTGCCATCTAAAAGAGCAGAACATTGTGTAATAATTGCAGATCTGTGAGGGAGAGATGACGACACACATAAACACAGGTTCAAAGTAGGGCTTTTCTGTCACTGCAAATGGGTTTATAGATTTCTTTCTTTATTCATACAGAAGCCAGATCCCTCCATATTAAAAAAAGAAAAATGCTCTAGAATACTATTTTACCATAGAGTTTTTAGTAGGTATGGTGGTGTATTTATTTTATTAAGAGAGGCCAATTTGCTGTTCTCAAAAATATTATTAACACAAGACCGAATACAGCACAGGCCAAATCGTGGATCCATTGAAGAGCTTCACTCATAGCCATTAAATGTTGACTTTGCCATGCAGTACACTGAACTATTTAAGTCATTATCTTGTTTAAGCCTCGGATCAACTCTGCAAAGCAGGCTGTATTTTAATCCCCTATTTAGTAGATTAAGAAAATAAGACTTAAAGAGCTCATATGACTTTCACGAGGTTTCAGATAGGTAAGTGTGGGGTCAGGATTTAAACACAGAACTCGTCCCCTTCTGAACAACTTGGTTGAGTAGTAGAATCTCTGGACCAGTCATCTCACCCATTACTGTCCCTAGATAGGCACTGAAACAATTGCAAATAGCTTTTTGGAACTAATGGAGTTGGTATATGTTATAAATAAAATAAAATAAGCTAAAGAGAATTTAGACCAATTTCTTAATTTTACTGTAATTTGACTTTACCATCTGTAAAATAATAATCATCTCTACCTATTGCCCTGGATTTTACGGAAAAAAATTTGAAACTTTATATATGTATGTATGTGAACACATACCCACATACTTTTATGCATACACACATGTATACACACTTATTCAAATACCTACATGTAGATGTGTATATATACATGCACATATAAATACGTACACACGTGTGATTATGTGTACACAAACAAATACAAGTAAGGAAAATATTCTATTCCCCTGCACAGGAATTTTTGATGCCTTCTGTATCATTGTGACTGCAACTTTGATGATTGTTGACATTTGTTGGTAATTGCATAAACTATTTTTTTTTGTGTGCAAGTCAAATGAAATCACGATAAATAAATGTCCTTCCACTTTACTATCCCCTCTGACCTAAGACCTTGCAACCTAGAGTAATAGTACAGAAATATGTGGATTCAGATTTCTAAGGTGCTGGAACTGTTATCTGGTAGAAAAATAAATTTTTATGGCAAACAAATCTCACTTGCAATGAGTTTTCATATTTTCTATCCTATAGATCTAAACTACCTACCCACTTCTGTTTTGTGTGTACCACCTTTTATTCAACTCAGTCCATTGATACTTCCCAGATTTCATTACATTTTGACAAAGAGCCATTTCTCAGCAATGGGAGATCTTGAGAAAGGACATGTATTGCTCATCAAGTGGACTCAGGCAAAGAGTTGGGCAGGTAAAGAATACAGCTTTTGCCCTGATTTTAGGTGTGATAAAGAATATAAAGATATTAAAGATACAAAGACTCTGGCTTGCTTGTCCTCTCTATCAAGGAATCTACCTGAGTAAGATCCTATTATACTTTCTACTGTGCTTCCTAAAAGGTTGACCAAGAGTTTGATGTGGTATCTGGCTGCCTCAATCTCTTCTTAAATGTCTCCATCTATTAGCCCTGCCCTTTCTAGCAACCATCTCAGTATGATCTATTTTCATCAACTTTTTGCAATGTCCTGTATTCAAGTCTAAATTACCTCTCATTCTTCCTTTTTGCAGCAGACCATTATCAAAAACCTTGTGCCTTGTTCTAATATTGGATGTCATATGTCTTGTTTTCTTAACTCCTGCCAGGAAAGGAATTAGGAATAATCTAATTCAGAAAAGATGAATTGTAAATTCATGTCCCATAGCTAGTGTTACAGCCCAGGTCTGGAACCCAGGTTCCTGACTCCAAATCTTGGACTAGACATCCGTTCCTGAGAAGGTAGAAAGCAACCTTATAAATAGAATGATTTCCAAGAAGAATGAGCAAAGCTAGATTTTTTTGTTTGCTCTTTTACTCTGCCGATAGCCCTAAAAGTTTTTATCTTGCTTGATAGTCATATCACTTATTAGATTGACTATGCAGGTCATTTATACAAACTATTTACCTTCTATGCATAATTAAATTGTATGCCAATCTGTTCAACAAGTGTTCATTAAACATTTACAATATACTAAGCATGGTTCTAGGCTTGGGGTGAATGACACAGACTTGGTCTGTGTTCTCACAGAGTTTACAGTATCCTATAGTAACAGTTGAGCAGATTATTAAATGTTAGGTTAACTTCATGGTAGGTCACATTTAATTTCAATATTGAATCCCATCCTTGACAGGCAGTCATTATATTTGGTGGTGATTGATTGTTGGTTCACAGTTAAAACTAGACCATCGTTGAAGTTGAGCAGGGATTATGTCCAGCATCTGCCCTACTGCAAGATAAATATCTTTTGTAATTCTTTTGTAATTTTTCCTTTAACAGTTACTATTACTTCGGCTTTACTTTAAAAGCTCTTTTTTGATACTTTATAATGTAAATAATAATAATAGCTAACATTCACTGAACATTTACTATGTATCAGATACTTATTCCCATGTTTTACATTTTTAGGTCATAATCTCCACAGCCACGTTCTAGTGAACAGTATCTGTTTTACAGATGAAGAAACTGACATACAGAGGTTAAATAACTGAGATTAATTAGCTACAAAATGGTGAAGCCAGGATGTAGTATGTGCAGTCTAGTTCTAGAATCCACGTGTATAACCACTGCATTAAAAATGACTTCTTCTGGGCCTTTTGGTCACCTCTGGCCATCCCTGTTCTCCCAGGTCACTTCTCACGGTAGGAAGGGGTCAATCAATACTGTGATCTCACCACCTTTACCAATGTGGACTTTCATCTTTTGCCTGACTACATATTAACATTACAATAGAGTAATTCCTAGTGTACTCTAAATATGGTCAAAAAGTTTCTGAGTTTTCCCAAATACAACCACAAGCAGTATCTTAGCATGAAAGAATTTATTATCAAATATTTAAAACTTTGGAAGATAGAATAAAAACAAGGAACAATAGCAAAAATCAAATTCATTTGAAAATAGGATTATTTATAGTACTATTCTTTAATGGAGCCTAAATGGTAGAAAGAAATGTATTTAAGGCAGACTGGGATGGACATGTGAAAATGTAGATTACTGGTGTCTTTACATAGAGGTGGTAGTTGAAACTGTGGGAGTCAGTATGTTCACCTACAAAACAATGAATGTGGAAAGAGAAGAATGTTCCAGGAAAAACTATGCAGAAGTATGTCCTGCAAAGAAAAAGAGTCTTCTATAAAAGAAACTAGAAAGAAGTTTTCATAGATACAGGAGGCAAACGGAGTAGGGCGGAGGGGATGATTTACAGAGCTTACAAGAGGAAGTGGTCAATGGTGGGAAACAGGTCATTATAAAGAGATAGGTTGAAAAGTGCCCACTGGGTTTTCCAGTTAAGACTCATTGGTGGCCATAATAAGAGCAGTGCCTATAAGGTGATGGGACAGAGGTCATATGGTGGTGGTGTAAATGCAGAGGTAAAGAAGTAGAGACAAGAACCCAGGCAATTCTTTAAAAATGATGGCTGTGAACACAAATGAGCAGGCAAGTCCACGGTCAGCTGGAGAGGCAATATGTATTGAGGTGGTGGGGTACTTGTTTATTTTTATAGGACCAGAGGAGAAAGTCGATGTTGAGAGAGAGGCTGAAGGAAAGGTCAGAAGAGGGCATGATGGCAGAGCCAGAGTCCGGAGGAGATAGGAGAGAAGACCTGAAGACTAGCAGAGGGCTCTTAGTAGCACATCCTCAGAGAAGGGACAGTGGCGCATAATCAGTTATGGAGAGTATACAGTTGGCATGCCCCTTCCTGAATTGGAAGGGCAGGCCTTTGGAGAGGTTGCCAGATTTTTAGAAAAATATGTTTCTGAAAATCTCATTTTAGCTGTGTGCCTTTGCTTTCACTACCAGCTTTGCTTGTACACATTGTTGTCGTTTCATTGTGTGCCTGTCGAGATGCCTGCTTGAGTTTTGGAAAGCTATGTGAGAAATCATGAATTTCAGGATAGTTGTTTGGATGACTGGCTTAATTGTTTCTTTTGGAAACTTAATGAGACCTTAGTTGTTTAAAAGTCTCTAGCTTGAAAAGGTGCTTGGGATTTTAGCTCTTTAATTTTCTGTGGCTTATTACCATTTGAGTAATGTCTGCTTGTTCACCCAACTGGCTCCAGCTGTCAGGAGTAAGGGCCAAGGCATTTCAGGCCTTAACAATATCTAGGGTGGTCAGAGGTCCCCACAGGCCAGTGTAGAAATCACACACTGTTATTATGAATCTCATGTTTGTTCAAACTATTTTGTATGGCAGAGTGACAAAATTGACTGGTGTAGGCTGGGTTGTGTAGGATTGTCTTGCGTCATATCAACTCTATAGTTTGTGAAGCTAGGTTTCAGTGTCAACCCTTGGCTAAGTACTCTCTTGGATGTGGAAAGACCAAAGAGAAGCCAAATCATGTGCTGGGACAGGCTGAGCTCACCTGTCTTTCCTTCCAATCCCAGCTCGGTCTCCCTGTTCCTGCCTCATTTAATTCTCACATCTTGATTTAAAAGTCATGAGTAGATTAAAGGTGAGAGGTAAGGGCTGTGCTACACACGTGGAAAGCAAGTTAAAGAAAAGAGACAAAAACATTTAACATCATTTGACAGTTTGCAAATTGACTTCACTTACATTATCCTATATGGTTATCTCTGTTCTATAGATAAGGAAACTGAGCTTCAGAGATATGAAATTATTTGTCCAGAACCAAAGAGTTAATAAATGTCAGAACTGGGACTTGAATCCAGATCTTCTGGCTCTAAGTCCATTGTTCTTTATACAAAAGGCTAAGGCATCAGCCAGCAGTCATATTGTTAATAAGTCGAAAGTGGTTTTTTTTCTTTACATTTACCGTGATTACAATGCTAGACTTGTAGTTATGGGTTTTTCTAAGATTAGTGCTATATAAATATTAACTACTGTAATTATTACTATTATTATCATCACTAAAATCATGGGCTACATAGGGGAGTTCATTTTATTCAGTCCAGTAAGTACCCAGTATTTTTGGTAAATAAAACATGTCTACACTCTCAGGAAGTAGAGAAAGCAAATTATAAACATAGATGAAATGTGATGTGATGGATTCTGTAATGGATATACGACTAAGACAAGGAAATAATACAGGACGAGGTTCCATAGTGTAGCAGTTAGCACATCTGCTTTACACGCAGAAGGTCCTGGGTTCGTGCCCCAGTGGGGCCACAGTCCATGGTCTACAGCCATGCTACTCTCAACAAGCACGATGTCTGATCTCGGAAGCTAAGCAGGGTTGGGCCTGGTTAGTACTTGGATGAGAGACCACCTAGGAAGACCAGGTGCTGAAGGCATAAATAATAATGATAAGTACTAAAATAAATAAATAAATAATTTTAAAAAAAGAAGTAATACAGAGCAGTGGTTCTTGAACTTCAGCATACATCAACATCACCTAGATAGCTTGTAAAACACAGATTGCTAGGCCCTGCCCTCAGAGATTCTGGGGTGAGGCCCAAGAATGTGAATTCCTTACAAGTTCCTGGATGGTGTCGATGCCCTGGTCAGGAGACCACAGTTTGAAAGCTGGCCAGGTTGGGCCAGAGAAGATATTTTAGAAGTGATAACCAGGCAAAGCGTGAAGAAGTAAAAGGAGTTTGCCTGATGAAATGGATGGAATGGCATTCCAGGTAGATGGAATAGCATGCATACATGTATAGGCAGATAAAACAGTAGATAGGCGATCTGCAAGAAATTTGATAGTATCACAATCAAAAGGGAAGTGGACAGTGGTAAAAGATGAGTCTGAACTCATGATGGGTTTCATGTACCATACAAGGCATGCAGTCTTGCCCTGTAGGCAGAGCAGAGCCAGTGGAGGATTCGAAACAGAAAAGCACCTTAGTCAAATTTGCATAATAGAAAACTATTTAATTCTACTGCATATTGAAGAATGGAGGAAATTCACACTTTCTACCTAAATATGAAAGAACTCTATTGAACACCTATTATATTATGCCCAGAGATTAATCAAATGTGTATACATCTTGTTATTTTGGTCAAACAGCTAATAAGTCACTGCGTAGCATCCATATATATAAGCCAAAGATACTATCCTTGCCCCTAGGCACTTGTAGGAGCCAACACTAACACATAGGAAACAACAGAGCACAAGGCAAGGCAATATTTTACCAAGGACAGAACGGAGTAAGATCTGAAAGACTGAAGCAGTCATCCAGGGTTTCATGGAGAAGGCAGAACACAGGCTAGCCTTGCAGAACAGCTCCATTTGGCCAGAGGAAGGCATGGCAGGCGAGGAGGACCCAGGAGCAAAGGAGCAGAAGGAAACTAAACTTTGAATGCACAGAGACATTATTGAAGCGGAGGCAGCTGGTCAACCTTTGACAGCGGCTTTTCTTGAGACATGATGGGGGAGTGGAAAAAAGTTTGGATCAAAAAGGCTCTTTCTAGAGGGGATAACCTCTGGAAAATATTTAGAACAGAATTAATTAGGGCAATCTAAAGATAAGAAATGTGTCTCAACCATCTGCAAACCTCCTCTCCTCTCATATCACCCAAGGATAATAGGAATCAAGGGAACAGAATATTTCAAAGCTTGGATTGGGGGCAAGAGACAGGGAAGATACATTGGGCTTCGGTTCTGATAGGACCAAAATGACAGTAGTTGATTTCTTAAGAGCCATTGTCTTGAGAATGAGATGAGTTGGTGATCTGACAGCTTCATATAAAAGGCCATCTGTCCTGTGCACTGGGATGCCTAGGACACCCTCCCTTTCAGCTCCCAGATGGTAGCACAATGCATTTGTGCAAGGGCAACTTCCTGGATCATTTGCTTATTCCCAAATTTGCAAATAGGAAAATGTTTCTGCGTGTTGGTTTTGTGAATTGTGTTTTCTCTTCATCTTTTCATAGCACAACTTAACCATCTTTGCAACATTCTCTTTAGCTTTATCTTTTATCCAAAGAATAGTGTTTGCACTTAACTGAAACAAAACTACAAATTGGTTTTTTCTTGTGTCTTTATAAAGAATGGTGTATTTGTTCACAGTATAAATTGGAGTCATTGCTGAATTTGACATTTCATATCCCCTTACAATTATCCCAAACTTTGTTCTGGCCAACATATCATCCTTTCCCTGGACTGCTGTACTTTTTATTTCCATTACCAGAGCAGCACATGGCTTTTTATTCAAGGTCATTATTCCCAAAGAATTAAGATGTATGCCATCACAAAAGTGACATCCTATATAACCAAGAGTGTGGAGAGGCAAAGCTGCCATGTGTGTTGTAGGTTGAAGCAGTGGATGGGATCAGCTAAGCTAGTCTCTGCCTGTGGCTCAGTTCTCACACCAACCAGGTGGCCATGCTGTTCTCATTTAAACCTCATCAAATTAAAAGTTACTACAGACACTATGGACCTTCAAGGTCACATAGGAAGAGTTAGATGTATAGCTAATAAATCAGACATTCTGACATACTTTACTTTGGGGTGAGAGGTAATGATTAGGATGCATGTGGCTGGAAATACAGATAGCAGCATGCCCAGTTTAATCAAATATACCTCATTAAGCCCAGTGAACAACCTTATTGAATTTATCATTAACTATATTTAAACATAATCAATCTTAAATTTCCTCTTTCTAAAATTATGTCTTAGACGAAAATTAAAAAAAAAGAGAGAGCGAGATAGTGGGTAAGACTTTGCCAAAGGGTGCTTTCATGGGGCACATGGCAGCCAAAACAAAAAGCCCAGTTTTAATTGAATTATAGACTGTGTAATTATTTAACCTGTACCAGCTGGTCTCAAGAAGCTACCAGATTCCTTAGAGAGCTTGTACTTGGCTGGAAAAATAAGGTACCTTATTAGTAACAACAACAACAACAACAAAAAGCCTTCTGTACATGTGTTACCCCCGACCCCCAAAGAACATATTGTAAAAGGGAAAAAGAATTTTGAAGTTCATTTTTGATTTAAGAGACAGTCATCCCTCCCTCTGAGTGGATTTACTATAACACCTATAGTCTCTAAGGAATGGCCAGCACAAACAGGATGTTATTGCATCAGACAGGTAAGAGTAATTTCTCTAATTAGTCATTTGAGATTTTATTTTTTACTTGGATGCACCGGATATTTAATTTGTGACATGCAGTTGGCAAACTGACAGTAGCTACAACTGCTCCTCCCTCTGTCTTGCTGTCCTGATGCCCTGTGGGAAGCAGTGGGGCGTCTTCATGTAGACACTGCTTCATCTATCAACATCAAGCTAACTAAAGTACCTTCTTATTGACAAATGTGTCCTAATTACACCTTCTTCACTGGTAATGCTAGAATAATCCTAATGAGTTTCCCATGATCGTTTTTCTTTTAGATTAAATGTTTTCTCTCAATCCCCCAAATTTTGCAACAGTGAAGTAATTTATAATACATTCTCATCTCATAAGAACGTGTTTCCTAAAGGTACCAAGCAAAATATTTTTAGGAAGCTGTACTTCATGAATTAAAGTATGATTGAAGACAGCCCTTTGATTAAAGAAAGAGTTCATTCTTTTATTTTAAGACACCCTTCTCTCAAGAAAGATTGATTGGCACCAAACGTGGTTCCCATAAATCATAGCTATTGATTTTACATTTGTTTTAGCTCTTCTGATTTTTATGTACTCTGCCCCCGCTTATGTCATAATATGTTACCCTGGTAGCTGACCCCTGAGTTGGTGCTGGGACTGAACCTACAAGATGGTTTCTTTCAGTTCATTCTAATCTACGTGTGAAACAAATGAGCTTTCAAACACAAAACCATGCTCCCTTCGCTTGTTATAACATTATCCTGGTATTTCCCATGGAGATTACAGATGCCACACAGTAAAAGCTGTGGCAAGTGGCAACATTAGGAATGTTTGCATATTCCTATCAGCATCAGTGCAGACATGGCTCCTGGCTGCCCAGAATGCTACAGGAAACTGGGTGCTCTTCCCTCTGGCTTTTCACACATAGATTTGCTCTTAGAATTCAGAATGCAAATATTATGGCCATCTTCTAGAAATTCTCAAGGTCAGAACATCCTTCCACCTTCCACAAGTAGCAGAAGTGATGGGAGATAGAATGTCTGCTGGCTGTACTTCACCTTGTTTGCTAAAAAGGGGTTCTCCAGGCATCTTTAATCTGTATCGGCTTAGATGCTTATAGGTAGAGCTTGGGATGCTGCCAGATCACTAAGTGGTCTATTTAGGGTAAAAGTCACTAGAATTTTAGATATATATGTACTCAAGTATAACTTCTTGTGTTTTGATTTTTCTGAGCAATTTGAGTGAATGGCATGCTCTCATTTTAAGTTGTTATTTTACACTGTTTTCTCCTCTGGTTTCCCATTCAGTATTCAGTTACATCACTCAAGACCATCCCAGAACTGTGCCGAAGATGTGATTCACAAAATGAAGACAGATCAGGTAGGTTTTCCTTCTCAGCTCTCCTCTCATCCTGACTTTGAGAGTGTGGAAGCTCTTTCTACTTACATTGTTTGCTCCTGCTTTCTGTTTTTTGTTTGTTCGTTTGTTTTGTTTTGTTTTATTTTGTTTTTATGGCTTCTCCACACACCCCTACTCTCAGCAAACAGACGTTAGGTCATCCTCCAAAGGCTAACAGGACAGGGAGGCCCTAATGAAGACGTGGCTGTATACAAATAAATGTAGGCGATCATCTCGACAGCCCAAACCACAGTATATGCAGCAATTTATTGAAAACCCGAGAAACCATTGGTGACAAAACATAATGATGCAGGCGCCAATGAAAAAATGTTGGATGCATTTGCTACCCATGTGGCAAGGCCAGCTTGGGGGATGGTGCTTGTCCAAAGTCTGAAACCCTATCAGGGATGCGACATGATAGAATCTGCAATAAGGCATACTGTAATAGTTAAGATTAAAGCAAAACTTTGGAGTTTAATAGTGTAAACTAAACAGAATTATGGCATATAGATGAAAACCAGCTGGTTGACCTTTTCTCCTTGCATACCCCACCACCCCCGACAAAAAAACTACATTCAGGGTTGTTTTTCCCTCTGTAAATCAAATTAAGCCTCTCTCCTCTTCTCTCTCTGATGGGCAAAAATGAAAATAAAAAAGAATATTGATGGGAACGATACCATGGCATTAACTATGAAATGATGTTTATTATTTTTCCAAGTAATTCCTCTAAGGCATCACCGTTAACCTTGCCAAAGCCGGACCTCCTCTGATAGTAACTAGAATCCTGAGAACCATGGGTGATAGAACGCTTAAGATAATCCTCAAATTATGTGTATCATGTTTAAATATAAATAGATGGTTTGTTCCTGCACAGCTACTAGAATTGTAGGCCTAACTGAAAGGACTTGTACAAAACAAATTTACTTTTTTCCTAGACTGTTTATTTTCTTTTGACATTTTGCTTAGATGAGACGTGGAAAATAATTAGTCTTCCTAGGGGTGTGTGTGTGTGTGTAAGTAACGCTTCAATGTTTGGGTCAGAAACATCATACAAGATGGTTTTAATTTGAAATAAAATTTTCCATTTACCTTCAGGTTTTAAAAAATATTTTTTATTTGAAATACACTCAAGTCTCTATTGGGTGTAACAGAGGCTTTGGCCATAAGGCTTATAGGATGTGTCTTCTTAGAAGGAATCACTAGGTTCAAAGCTGAACCTCTGACTGTGGTCAGTGACACAACAATCATATTGCAGTGGACGGACCAGAGCCTCAGAGGAAAAATAACTTGGGTTCAAGTTAACATTCAACCATTTATCAGCTCTATGACTCTGGGCCAATGAGTAATTATCTATAAAGTAAAAAAGAAATTTGGTCTGCCAATGCTACCAGACTATTATTAGGATCAAAATTAAGTGATATATCCAAAGGTACTTTGTAGATACAACATTTTCTTTTTTTATTAATTGGAGTTGGGGAGTAGGGAGAAGAAATAATAACGAACACTTCAGTAGTACTTAATGTGTGTGCTAGGTATGATTGTAAGCACTTTACTTACAGTAGCTCAATTAATTCTAAAGTCCCTGTGAGCTGAGCACTATTAGGATGTTTGTATTGTAGATGAGCAAACTGAGACACAGAACAGAGAAGTTAAATATTTTGCCCAGAGTCACACAGCAATTAAGTTACAGAGCTGGAATTCAAACCTCAGGAAGTCTGCCTCTACCCTCTGTTCTCTTATGCATTATATATACTACCTCTCACATAGGTGAACTCGGTGTCACTAGTTTAATTTCAGGATAGTCTTTTAAAACTATGAAAATCAGCATTTTTCCTCATTAAGTGGTGAATTTCTTTTCTCTGTTAAATAGCTATTCTTGCTTACTAAGTGAATTAACTGAAGATTTTTAAAGTAATTTTTCCTGGGGCTTGTTCATTCCATTTTCTTTGGGTTGTGTGACTTCTAGCCACTTCCACAGCGGTAATGTTAGACAGTTTTTTCAGTTGAGAAGCAAGATCAGTTTCAAGTTTAGAAGCTTTAAAACTTCACCCAGAGCAAAGACCCAGTAGGGCTCAAGGTAATTAGCAATAATTAGACATGATAGGAAATGGATGTGTGAGGTTAAAACTCAAGGTAGTCACATGTGCACCCCCACTTCTGTGGACCTGGAGGCTGGTAAACCACTTTCTAAGAGAGTAAGAATGATCCTAGAAAAAGAAATACATGGAAAGATCCATCTCTCTGTAACACTATGTAGAATTATCTGTGGACTCCTTTGAAAGAAATCTCAGCACAGTAAAGTGTGTCACAGCCAGTTTCAGAAAGAATCAAGGCATTCTCAGTAGTTCCATGGGCATCCAAATGTAGGAATACCAACTCCCGCATCCCTCCGTACTTTCTTGTATCAAAGACCCAGGAGGAGTCTGCTCCAGCCGTGCTTACAGATTTCCATCTTTATGGTCATTTTTTTCAAACACATGGCAGCAGAAGGAAGATTGGCTTCTGAGAAGAGTCCACATCTTTCTTTTGGATAAGGCACCCTCTGGGAAAATTTTTCCCCAACCTCTTGTCACTTAGAATATACACCACCAGAGGAAGACGCTTCTCTTTTCCTTTCTAAAGTTTGTTAAGCACTTTCTACTTTGTATAGGTCGTCAAATGTTAAAGTCCATCCTTGTATTAACAATTCTTAGATCAGATGTTCTTGGATCCATTTGTTCTTTTATTTCTTCATTCATCAGATAATTATAGATTGTTCTCTGTGCTAGGCACTGAGGACACAGTAACAAGACATAGCCACGTCCCCTGTTCTTAAGGCACTTACATTGTAGAGGATGACAGACAATAGGCAAGCAAATGAACAACTAAAACAACATTTCAGGGAATGGGAAGAAGAGACTAAGGTAATGTGATAGAGCAACTTGTATGTGTTGTGGGGGAGAAGGAGGGTTGGGGGTCAGGCAGTGTTAGAAGGACCCAGCCACATGAAAAATCAGTGAAGAGTGCTGAAGGCAGAGGAACTAGCAAGTGCAAAGTCTCTGAACCAGAAAGGAGCTTAGCATGTATGAGGAAGGAAAAGAAAATCAATGTAGCTACAGTGTGATGATCAAAGTAAGGATGATGTCAGGGTCACATTGTATAGGGCGCCATCCATCATGTATGCGGAGGTCAGATTTATGCCAGGTGCCATGAACGGCACCACCAGCAGGAGTGCAATTTTTCTAAAATCCGATTACCTAGAAAGAAGCCTCGGCATATAGAATCATAACTCTCATTGGAAGTGACCCTAAAGGTCATCTAGTCTGAGAGAGAGAGCAAACGAGCGTGCAAATAATAAAGCAAATGGGTAAAATGTTGACAACTGATAAATGTAGATAAAAGGTATACAGGTGTTCTTTGTACTATTTTTATTTTTTCGACTTCTCTAAGTTTATCTACAAATGAAAAAAAAGTCTAATTATTTACAAATAAAATTTTTCTAAAAGTAAAAAAAAAAAATTCCCATAGTCCAAAGTCCATCAGCTCTTTGAAGGCAGTTCTTATTGTCCTACTCATGGGGTCATCCGCCTGTACTTCATCCTTTCATTGATGGAGTACACAGTCTCATGAGGCCGCCTATCTATAAAGGTTAATTTTTTTCTTTAGCTAAAATCAGTGTCTCTTGAATTTCTATCTTTTGATCCAGGTTCTTCCTTTAGAACCATAAATAAGAATAATCCCTTCAAGGCAAGCAAGGGTGCCACTAAGTGTAGAGATAGCAATCATCCTCAATCTTGTCTTCCCTTGGTTAAAATTTTCCTCTACAGTTCTAAGTGTTAATTCTTCTTGCTCTCTCCGGATGATTGCATACAAATGGCTACATGTATGCTCTGATCAGAATGTGTCAGTCCCGCAGATCGGCCCCCAGGACCTACCACATATCTTTCCTGCCTTTCCAAGTGGGCTTCAAAGACAAGACTCATGCCCACCCTTTCTGTCTGTTTTTCAAGTGTTCCAGGGGGAGCAGGATTATCAACTGGGCCCTACTGGTGGCCCTTGGAAGCCCCTCTGTGAACCCCAGGGCTCACTCCATCTCATCCTTGGACATTGGGCCAAATCCACGATGGGGTCTGAGAAAGGCAGATGGCTGAGTATCGCCAGAGGCCCAGGCAGTGTCTCCATACCTTCTGCTAGCTCTCCAATGTCATCTTCCCTGGAAGTGCCCTTCCTTTAGCCAAGGCTTTGATTCCTGTAGAAATCTAGTTTTTCCCTGATAGTAATATTATACATTGTTCTCCATCAATTACACTACACTATGACTGGGTTTCAGTTTTTTTGTGATAAAAGACATTTCGCGAAGGAATGTAAAGATGTTGGCTATACCATGGGAAGGTGAGAGAGAGATGGAGAACTAGGAGTTGGGATCCTGAGAACAAATTTTGCCTGTCTGCTCTTGAGTGCTCCCAGTAATTTCTTAGGTGCTTAGACCTGGCGTTATGCCAGGTCCACTGTAAATAGCTTATTTGTCCTTAAAATAATTCTCCGAGGGAGGACTGTTATTATGCCCATCTTATTGATGTGGAAACTGAGGCTCGCAAAGGGTAACTAATTTGACCATAGTTTTAGAACTAGCAAGCACGTTTGAAATCAGGTCTGCTGACTCCAGAGCCACTATGAACTCGAGCCAACTAAAGAGTGATTTTTATCCAAGGAGCCATGTCTGGCTGGTGGGGGTCAAGGATTAGCAATATGGAAGTTATGCATGAAAATGTTTACACCTCTAAGAGGAAGTTATTTGTGAAATGTTTGTACGTATTCTCTGCTTAATCTCTGCTGCTCATGTAGGAAGAGAGGACAACACAGGCAGTGAATATGAACTCTGTTGTATGGTTTTCTCCAAATGAGAACTAAAATACGTTGTGTCGACATATGGTATTCGAATCAAACATATTCGATTTCATTGACTTTGAGTTTTTTTTAAATTAATTGGAAATTTAAATACACATTTGTTTCAACTTATGGTGCTTTAAATGTCTCGTGATTCTTTCAAAATATGTATCTGCTGAGCTCGTATCATTTTTTATAAAAGGCAGATAAATATTAATGCAGTTTTGCATCTGAAAGCTTAGATACACCGAGGTTAGAAAATTCAGTTACAAAACAGTAATAAATAGCCCTGCAATGTGTTTGAGAAAAGACTCTGAAAGGATAGACCTAAATAATATATCACTTGGATGACAATGAGTAAAGGAACACCATACTTTTAAACTTGGTATCTACTAAAAATCATTTGGGATGTATATTTAAAAGCATTGCAAATTTGCTATATTTTTAGTCCTTGTGCATGTAAATTTTGTGACAATCTTTTGAAAATATATGATTTTGTAAGACTTTCAAGGATTTCAGCTAGCACCAAAAATAGTAAGTTGACATGAAATTTGTTCTTTCAGCGCTGCTTTTACATAGTTGATGATACTAAGTATATAAACCTCCTGTTTTCGATTTTATTAAAGTTTAATACTAAAAGCATGAAAGGGAAGGTTGATGTGGCAGTTTAGACTGAAAACCCTGCTGATTAATTCATTTCCCTTGATGTGATATAAAATGGACTCTAAAGAATAAAGATGCACATTTTCTAAGATCTCAATCAAGAAAATGAACACTTCAACCTGATACAGTAAAGAATCTAACATTTTGACAAAAATTTCAGTTTATTTAACTATAGTAAGAATTCGCATAGAATAAAACAACTAGATGAGAATGTTAGTCCAGTAAAACATTTATTTTTCTTTTTCTTTTTCTTTAACAATTATATAGGTGATATAATCCATTATTAAAAATGGAAAGTATAATTAACCCTGCCACTAATACAAAATTACTATATTTCTTTATAGTATTTTTACCCTGAGGTATATTTGGTTGTGTGGTTGTAATCATAATGTAAGAACAATTTTATCTGCTGCTTTTTTCTGTTGTTACAGAATGTGTATGGCCATCATTTTTAATAAACCACAGAACTTGCTCCTGAATGTAGAGCTGCCCGTTTTCTGGCCAAAGGGAGAGACAGACCATCTCTGCCTTTAAATCATTATCACTTTGTTTATGTTTCTGCGAGAAAGAGTAGAAGTCATGGTGGGGAAAGATGGGAGCAGAGGGTGACAGAAAAGTTCAGAGTAAACTCAGGTAGTGTCGAAGTAATGAAAGAGGCTGGAGATAGTGGAGCTTAACTACAGTGCATATTCTCCCCTTTTTCTCTTCAGTCGACCATAGCTATAAGCACCACAACTCCCCGATTTTCTAAAAGCTTAATAGCATTGTGGAATTAAGAAATCAAGAATGAGAAAGTATTAGAGGGAGAGAAAATTTAGGGTAAGGGACTCACAGTCTCCTCTCCCATGTTTCAGTTTATTTTTATTGGACTCTAAGAAATGTATCTCCCGCCCTTAAAACTGATAAAGAAATCTCCTCTTGGTAGAAACAGTTAAGGAAATCTACAGTAAGGAAAAATGAGAACCTGGAAGTAAAGAGAGAAGCATTTAGGCAGCGAGGGAAAGAACTGAAGCACAGGGACAAAGAAAAAGTATCTTTTACCTTGTCGAGGCCTCACGGGGACTTCCTTCCCGGAAGTCTCAATCCTGTCCTAAGGAATAAGTGGTCTCTCCTGTCCCATCTTCCCAATCCAAGGCTAAAGTGTGACTGCACGTTGGCAGGGGTTGGGGGACGGGGAGGTTGTTACTAGTTTTGAAGCTTTATTACATCTCTGACAGAACCCCACTTGTTGCTGAAAGTATGTCTTTTTTCTTTCGTGTTTCAGTATTTTTTTCTTTTTTTTATTATGGTGATAGTGGTTAACGAAATCCAGTAAGTTTCAGGCATACAATTCAACAGTATGGCATATATATACATTGCACTGCGTGTTTGCCTCCCATAGTTAAATTTCTTTCTGTCACCACATAGTATTTCATGGGCTCTGCCTTCCCGTTTTAAATGACCTGTCTTTGTCCACATATCTCCATTTCACAGACTCTTCCCTTTAAAAGTGATAAAAGAAAGTGGAGTAATAGAAACAGAATCCTAGAATCTCATAGTCAAAGAGCCCTTGAAGAGAGTCAGTAGTCACCCACAAAAGCCCAGACCCTCCTACGGCAGTTGATCACTCAGGCCCTGGCATCTCACGGTGTGCTCCAGGACCAGCGCCATGCCCATCGGCATCACCTGGGAACTTGGTAGAAATGCAGACTCTCAGGCCTTTTCTAAAATACAGATCTGATCAATGCTCAAAACAAGGCAACGGTTTCCCCAGATAGTTCTCAAGATATACAATAGGAAACTCTTATGTGGCCTTCAAGGCCCCGGCCCTCAAGGCCCCGGATGGTCTTCTCCTGGATCAGCACCCTTTCTCACATGTCACCCTCCCCATGCTTTCTTCCTGCCAGTCACATCAAGGAGTCTCCTTCAGTTCTCCAAATGTGCTGTGTTCTTTGATATGGGGATGCCCTTCCTTTTTTCCTTTCATCTCCAAGTTCACTTCCTCAGAGCCCCTTTACCTGATTCCCTAAACCACCACGGTCCAATAGACATGTAATGCAGATCATTGACATAATTTAAGATTTTTCTATTAGCCACGTTAAAAAATGTAAACATATGAGATTAATTTATTATCTTTTATTTAACCCAATAAATCAAAACTGTTATCATTTCAGCATGTACTACAAACCGCATTTTAATTGCTTAATAGCCACAGGTGGCTAATGGCTTCTATTTTGGACAATGCAAGCCTTGATTATATCAACTGCCCAATTATATTATTTCTTAGCTCCCTATACTTTTTTTTTCCTATTTAAATATCTATATTTTTAAATTTTTTAATAATGTGATGTTGGTTTGATTTCTGTTTTCTCCAGTAGACTAAATAAAATCTCTTTGGGGCAGTTTTGTTCATTATAGTATCTCCAGTGCCTGGCACTGGTGCTAAATATATATCTGAGTTATAGATGGACAAATGAATTTGTGAAAAGGTGAAAGGAAGCTTTACTTCTTTGGGTTTTGTGTTATAATCGAGATATGAGGCATACGTTTTCCTCCTTTGGTTTGACACCTTGATCCTTCAGTTATCTCCTCTTTTAGCTGCACCATCAATGTCTTTTTCTCTATGGAGTCACTACCCTCATCGTATAAATACTCTCTAATTATCTCCTATCTTAAAAAAAAAAAAAAAAAAAACAAGCAAATGGTACCCATTCCAGTGGATTCCACCTTGATTCTCAGCTGCTTCCTCTCCCCTGATCCCCTGATTTACAACCAGCCTACTTTAAAAAGGTAAGGGAACTGCTCCATCTCTAGCCTGCCACCTCCCATTGACTGTTAAATATCCCCAGTATGACTTCCACCTCTCTGGGAATGGTCACAACTTTCACATTGTCAAGTCCATTGACACTGATACTCTCATCTTTCTTGGCCTCTTCTTTCTGGAAACATTCTCCTTTCTTGGCTTTGTGACACGACCTCTCTCCTCGTTTTTCTTCTGATACTGCTATCTTCTTACTCTCCTTTGCAACTCCTTTTCCTTCTCTACTTGACCTTTAAATATCCAAGTGGGACTTCAGTATTCAATAGAATCCTCTCTCCTCTCCATTTCTCAGTCTCTCTGGATTGGTATCTCATCTATTCTCCTGGCTTCAAATGCTACCTACATGCTACTGCTGCTTACCTCAGCACTCCAACCTCCTATTTAATGTCCTACTTGATATCTGTATGCAGACTTCCCCTCAGTAAAGGCACTCAGTTTACTGAAATACCCACTCAGTGGCTGAAGCCATAATTCTTCCTCTCCCTCATACTCCACATCAATCTGTCACCAGGTCTCAAGTCATCCATGCTCATCTGTCTACTTCTCTCCATCTTAACGACCACTAGCTAGGTCATTCCACTTTTATGTTTCATTTGGGCTAATGACAGTGAACTAGTCTCACTTCTTTTTTCACCACCAATCTTGACCCACCCTTTATTTTTTCTCAGAGTAAACAGAAGGACATGTTTTATAATGTAAAGCAGATCATTTCACTTATCTATGAAATCCTTCCAGGGATACCTCATTTCATTTAAATTATAAACCAATCTCTTTGTTGTAGCCAATAAAATCTCCAAAGGAGCTGGTCCCCGACAGCCTCCCCCAACTGCATCTTTGATCGCTTTCACCCCTGACTTACTCTGCTCTAGATGTAAGAGCTTTGGAACTGTCCAGATTCTCTCCTGCTTTAGGCATTTAGAATGTGCTTCCTCCTACCACAGTGTTTACAAAATTATCTTTCCTCTTGTATTTTCCTCCAGATCCTTACATAATCATCTTCTTATTTCTAAGGTCTTAGCTTAAATACTACCTCCATGGTGAGACTTCTCAGCCATTTTCTATTCCAATATCCTACTTGTCTCCTTCGGAGCACTTTGCTTTTTGTAATTTCTTATTCATTCGTACACTCGCTTTACTGTCAAATTTCCCCATGAGAACATGAATTATGTCTATTTCATTCACCTCTGCACCCCTAGGACCATGTGCACAGAAGGCATTCGGCAAATGTTTATGAAATGAATAAACCCTGTAAGAGTATTTTAGCATTCTGCCACTTACTTGAACACTTCTGAACAAGTTTTATTATATTTCTATTTCTCTTGCTTATATTAGAAAGAAATCGCCACCTTTAACCAGTTGAAGGAATTGGAAGCTGAAAGAAGAAATTCTCAGAGATAAAATGACTCTAAATTTAGGCTGATGCCACTAAAGATAAATAAAGCAGGGAAGTTCTTTCACTGAGCTGTTTCTAAGAAAAATTGTTATTAAAAACTACTTTCCTAACTTTGCTCGCACATAGATGCTTCATAGCCAGTGGTTGCCAAAATATAGGCAGAAGACAGTTTGGGATTTGGGTAAGAATGAATCTGAAATGAGTACAACCAGGTTTTCCTACTGGTTTCTGGAATCACATTTCCTACATGTGTCCCGAATAGCAAAAATGTGAATTACATGTTTAGGAAATAATTTTAATTTTCATTAAGGTGGTCTTGCAGTGTTATGGAAGGAAAGTTAGAGTTAGAGAAGCCGGATCCTGATTCTGCAATCAATGTGCTATGTGATTTTCCATGTGGTACTAAAAATCCCCTGCTTTCTCATTTATTTTCAAGTGAGAATACGTGAGAACTGCTCATCCATCCTCCAGACTTTTTGTGAAAAGCTCTAAGAAAGTTATACACTTGCCTTATACTCAGAAACATAGATAGCTTTACAGAAATATATTGTATTAGCAATTCTAAAGTGTTAAATGGAGAAAATTTTAGGAGAATTACGATTCATACATATCATTTTGAGAAAGTCTTAAACTACACAGAAATCTTTTTCTCATTGGCTATACTAGTGCCTGAGAAGTGCACATTGACGTGCGCTAGGAGACAGAGGCAGAGCGGCTCCGCCATGCTTTATCCTGGGAGGAGCCTCTGTCTGCACTCGGCTTTGTTCAGCTGCACCTGCCCCGTTCTCTGTGCAGCCTGTAACTTAGAGCTCTAGCCTAGGCAGAAGCTCACATGGGCCTGCCAAGAGGAAGAGTAGGCCGCAGGCCAGCGCTGGTTCTTCCTCCCATTTCTCCTCCCCTCCAGCCCTTAAAGTGCATCCCCCTCAGAATGAAACCAGATTTCCTAGACTCACTGCTTTGTTTCTCATAGGAAATAGAATTAATTTAACTTCCAGAAATCAAACCAACAAACAAACAATAAACTTGTAGGTGAACATTCTTGTACCCTAAAAACGTATCCTTTTTTCTTTCTCTTTCTGGTGTCTAAAGCTGTGTTTCTAATGTGGATACGTAACTCCATATTTAGAAGTAAAAGAAACAGGCATTTTGGGAGCAATCAGTGGAGATGGGGAGCAGGGGGTAGGAATTTTCCACCCCTATACACACTTCTCTCCATCTGCCGCTTGTTCTCTCTTACAAAGAAGCAGTAACTTGTTCTTTGTCCTTGACAGATCAACGCTGTAAAACATCGCCACCTTCAGTTAAAACTGGTGTGTTTCTGCGCTTTCCTAATAACTGCTTGCTAACGCTTTCCAGAAAGCACACTGAGCAAATTCTCCCCTGTGTCTGTGCTTTTCTGCTTGATGAGCCTTTTCACTGTCCCTTGATGTATATCTCTTTCTACAATTCAGCACAAAGAGGGAGAAAAAGAAAGGAAACCTGGTAAGTGGGCCTGGAGTGGATACAAGACTTAATCCGCTTAAGAGGTTTTGCTAATGTCAAAGTGAAGGTCAGCATACTTTTTAGATGACGGAATAACTCTGAAACTATGTACTTTCTTTAGACCCACCAATCGCTATTCTATGTGAATTGTACTTTTGAAGCCTAGAGGTTTAAATTTGTCAAAATATCGAGTCTATTTCATCATAGAACATGCCTCTTTGAGGAAGAAGTACCTTTCTATCCAGGGTGATAAGGGCTTGAGTATTTCCGAGTTTTCACAGAGCAAAAAAATGGGTGCCGACGGGGAACAAAGTTATATGAGCAGGTCTTGACAATTCTGGGCAGAGTTGGGAATAATGAAACTTGAATATGATACTTGCAACAGCTGCTTGATATCAGTAACCACTTAAAGGCAGGAAATTTAGAACCAAATCAATGAATCTTTTCCAGTAGTATTTTAATGTCGTTGTGAATAAATCATTGATTGATATTTTTACAATACAGTAATAAAGTCCTCTGTACTTTCCCTGCAGTCTCACAGTACTCTCAATAAAGTGTCTGTGGCATCAATGAAAGGGATGAGCAAGCAACCCCATGGGAACATTATAGAAACGTGCATTCCCCACACATGTTTATTCTTCTCAACATAATGGCCTGATACAATTCTCCAAATCCAGAGTAAACTTAATTCTTTCTCAGGTCAAGTTACAGTCTAAGACAATACAGAACATCCTGCAAAGAGTCCTCACTCAGATTCCATATCCTTCTTCCTGGCTTCATGAAAGAGATATACCTGTCACCATTTCTTATAGAGCCTGAGGTGATTGCAATAAGTGGGCTTCCTACAGATTTCAGTTTACATTTGGTTAAGGAAACTTGTGACTCTAGTACTGACATTTCTAATCTTTCATAATGTCCCTTCCTTAAGTGTACAAATGGAAGGAAATGGAATGTTGGAAAACTTAGACGGTATGTCCTTGAAGGTCCGGATTTCCAGAAGCTATAGATGTGGAACATATTGTTACGTACTTTTTTAAAGATAGTTACAGTTAAAGCTAACCATTTTGTTTCTCATGGAATATAGAATTTATTCAACTTTAAACAGTAAACAGTAGGGAAACACTATTTTATCCTAAAGGCATACCCTTTTTCTTTCTCTTCTTGATGTCTAAAGCTCATTTTCTAATATGGACATTTAACTCCATATTTAGAAGTAAAGTAAATAGGCATTTTGGGAGCCAGCACTGATGTTCAGTCTTGACAGCTAGATCCACCGTTGCAATAGCAAACTGTACATTATCTTCCTAAGAAAATACTAATTCATCAGTCTCAAAAGCCAAAAAGTTGTTCTGTGTCAGCAAACAGCTTAGCCTCATAATTATAAATTGTAAGGATCTATTGAAAGACATGGATCCAGAAGAATTACAGTGTTTCATAGTGAATCACTCAGAATAAAGAGCCCTGTTATTTGTAGACATTCCATATACTAAAGAACTTTAGAGGTGGGTCAGATCTTAGCAATCATTTAGTGTAACCCCTTCATTTTACAGATGAAGAAATCGAGACTTAGAACTTATAGGAAATATATGAAAATATTTCAATATGCAGCATATCTTCTAAATGTCTGAACATCTTCAATAGCTTGCTAACACTATCCTTGAAATAGCAGCACAATTTGTGTGCCCAAAAGATGGAAAGTGACTCATTGTGACAAGACTGATTTATTTACTATACTTTACATCTTTGGTCTAGCATATTCCTTTCTTCCCCTTTCTTCCTTCCCTGTCTCCCTCCTTCCTTCTTCCCTTTCCTTCCTCTCTCCTCCTTTTATTCATTCATTCATTAAAAGATTTAGCCACTGAGCCCCAATATCTGTGAGATGCTGTGTTCATAGCATCGGTGAGACAAAGGATGCTTACAAGCAATCTTTGCCGTTGGGAACTTCTCAAGAGAAGGTGAGACAGATGCATGAGCGAATAGTTGCAATAGAATTTCAGAAATGCCCAGCTCTAGGTATGGCCAAATATTGTCAGGGCACTGAGAAGCAAGGAGCAACAATTCCCTGGGAGAGTCAGAGGAAGTGCACCAAGGAGGTGACACCTGAGTGGAATCTTGTCAGATTAGCCCGCATCTCAGACAGAGAAGAGAGCAAGGACAGTCTAGGAGAGCGGGGAACTCTCCCAAAGATGGGAGAATGAGGAAAGAACATAGAGTATCTAAAAAGGGTGAGTTTAATGATGGAAGTGCAGGGAAAAATTAGTGATGTGGGGATGATGAGTGCTGAGATGAAAAGATAAATTAGAAAATTAATAAAAGAAGTGCTATATACCATTTTAAAGAATTTAGCTACTATCCTGAAAGCCAGGATTTTCCAAACCTTAGTAATTCAAGTATTATTTCCATAACGTGTATATATATCCAACAACCACTTCTATTTTTGCTTTACCTGTATACCACTTGTACTATTATTCATTTAATATAGTTTTCTAAAGTAACTTACTTTTAAACACTTGTTGTCGAAAGAAACTTTACATCAGTGTTTTGTAAATAGAAAATCAGTGTTTCTTGCAATAATTTCAAGGTCATCATTAAAATGAATGATGTGAAAACAGAATATTCCTGTTGACCCTTTACCTATGAAAATCTCTGAGCCTATGGCCTGTGGTCTCATTATTCTAAAGGAAGATAATAAGTTTTAGAGAGGAGTTAAATTCAGTGTAACACCAGCTCGAGACTCCTTAAATTAATTAGAAAGAAGAAAGAGATGAAAAGTCTATAACTTCCTCACTATCTCAGTCCGGGGTATTTAGCGTGGTTCCTGTACCATCTTAAATACTGTGTGGTTATGCATCCCACCGAATGGGAAATACTGTTTAAGGCAGTACAGGGCTACCTAGATTTTTGAGCTAAGAAGTAACAAATCAGATTTATCTGAAGAGGGCGTAACTCAGGACAGGAAAGGAAGACCAAGGAGTAGGTAGAACCTTGCAGAAGCTATGGGAGGGTCCCGATGTGGTCCAGTCAGTGTAATAGGATGAAGAAAAGATATTTGAGAGGATCAGGCCACAGCAGGACTTGGTTTCTGAGGGATGAGGGACAGGGGTCAAAGAAAGGGAAGAGTCAGCCATGCCTGGGAGATAGATTGCTTGGGAGACTGTGTAAGTGGTTATGTGATCCAGGCCAGGTTTACTGAAAATGAGAAATAAATTTAGGGAAGACAGGAGGGGGGGGGGGGCGGATGAAGAAGGGGGAAGGGGAGGGGGAGAAGGGGAGGAGTAGGAGGAATGAGGAGTCGGATGGAGATGAAGCAGGCAAGGGTAGTGAGAGATAAGACCCCTGGATCAGAACATGCTGCCTGCTACAAATACTCATACATCCTAGGCTCACATTAAGTGTTGAATAAATGGCGAAGTATGGATGGTCAGCAGGCAATTGGAAATACCTTACTGGTGATCAGAGACATTCCAAATGCCAGTTAGATCAGAAGAGATCATTGTGACCTATAAATCAGCCTCAAATACATTTTCATTTACCCACTGATCATTTTAGAAAATTCGTGACATAATCAGGCAGACAAGTATGTTAGGTATGTTTACATTCGTAAGATGTTAAAAATGAATCCATTCAACTAAAAGTCATTAAGAACCTACTATGTAAGGCAGTTTGCTGGGTACTTTGTGGGACAGAGAGATAAATTAGACACATACCCTGTTCTCGCAGAGCTTGTAAAGATCTAATAAGATAACAGATAAAATTTTCAGAGATTTAAAATTTGTTAACATGTGAAGTATTTATTTGTGATTTCCAGAATACAAATTTAGCCGCAATATCTTCTGAGTAATTATAGTTAGTCTGAATTTGTTTCCATGTATTATAAAAAATTTATTATGGTTGGGATATAACAGTTTAAGTGAAATTTTTGGTAGACTTATAAATTTAGAAGTGAAAATCTTGCCAGTTATTAATAACCCTTTTTCTCGTGTTTAAAATACCTCTTTGCCCAGCTTACAAGAAATAAACTAGTTGTATTGTGTCTTTTGCACATACATAAAATTACCTTTCTTTTCAGGCAAGTATATGATATAGCAATAAATTAGAGCTTTCTCATGAAAAACTATTAAATAATCAAATTTCTCACAACCGGGATTTTTTTTCCCCAATAAAGACAGAGACTAGATTTCAAGACAAAACCATAGATTTCACTTTGAACCTAGAAAAGAGTCATCGATTTGAATAAGGGGAAGGACAACAAGCCTAATGTTGATGCCCCTTCTTCAGTTTCTAGATCCTTCTATGGAAAGAAGTGTTTTCGTAAGACTCAGACAGAATTCATTTCCATAGAGCGTTCTAAATGGCTCCTTCAGACCAAAACAGCTGGGAAACATATGGTATCCATTTCCCTGTATCACTTGGAAAAAATTTCACATGTAAATAAAGCCAACATAAAAGAGTAGCCCTTTGAACCCACGACCTTATACAATACATAAATATATTGGTACAATGCACTCATTGTATTGGCCCACTAAGTTATGTGGCTTTAAAAATTCTTTATTACATCCTGAGATGCACATTTGCAAGAAGTTCCAAAAAATGAAGGTAATTGGCAAAATATTAGCAAACACCATACCTAATAATAAGTATGTATCTCAGGAATGTCAAGGAATATATATATATTTCTCGCTATATCTGAAGCTTTTCAGAAAACTGATGGATAAAATTAAGGCATATTTACACATTATAAACTCAATGTCCATTATTTCTCTGCTGTTTAAGTAAGTAAGTAACCATGTGTTCTTGAAAGGAAGAGAGAAAAGCTTGGCAGAAATTTCTTGCAGACGTTAGTTTTTCATGGCTTTTCATTTTTAAGGAGAAAAGACATATAAAAGATAGAAAAACTTTTAAATTTATAATAGACCAACTGGAATTAGTCTTTGCCTTTGCATATTTACATTTCATAAATAACTTTAGAAAATCCAGTTCTCATTGGTAAGTATCACGCCTCTGAGTTTATTAACAGAACTTTTGTCCTCTTAAATGAAGCTGTAAATCCCTCAGAAGGATGAACTTTGGGCATTTGAAAAGAGATTTAATGTGTTGTGCAAAGTGAGATTCAAATTCAAACACTTTTGTTAATTTTCTGCTCTGTGCCAAGTACTGTGTAACTAAAAACCAGAGCCAAAAGAAGGGAGGAGCAGAAGCCGCTTAAGAACATCTAGATACCTTCCTTCCTTTCTGGAACATTCCTTATTAATACCTGTTCCTTACTGGATAGAATCCAAGCCTTCCTCCACAGCTCAAAATATATTCTTAGATTCTAAAATGCCAGAGCTAGACAGGCCTCAGAGGATGACTGCCTAGTGCAGACCCTCTGGAACACCCTGCAAAATCGAGGTCTATTTTGGAGAAAGAACACACTGACGGTTATATGGCACTCAGGCTCAGGACATTCACTCTCACCCCCTTAGCTTGGTTTCAGAACATCTCTAAATCCTTTTAGAACACATCCTAGCAGGAAGAAGAATGACAAGTAGTCGTTTGAGGAACTTTTAATAACTCGTATGTCACTTTCACCCCCAGAAATCAGTGCTAGCCAGAGACTTTTGCAGAAGTGATAGACCTACGTATACCCCTGTCCCACATTTATTTGTTCGTTGTGCCCAACAGTAAAGAACAGACACAAAAAGAGGCTTTGGGGTGAAATACTTCCTAACCTGCTGTTGCTCCAGAAGAGGATAGATAGATGAGAGGTCCCTAGTGGAGTGCATGTCCCGAAACCTCATCCGTATGATGGGGGAGGTGTGAACTAAGTGAAAGGGGAGTAGGAATCCATAAATCACTAGCCTATAAACTTCCAGGGGTGCCAGGTCATCTGTCATCTCATCAGGGGAGAGTCCCAGAGAGGAAGCGGTGTCATCGTGGCTGAGGAGACTGCTGTTACCCCACCGTCCTGCACTGAGAGGAGGACAGGGCGGCCTTTCACATGAGGCCGACCGGGAGAGGTGGCGGTTCTTATCTTTCACCTCCAGATGTGTTGCTGTTTCACTTTACACTCCATCTCAACCAGACACTTACTCAAATGCAAACCATATGATGTTTATCTAACCTTTGCACAAGAAAACGAGAGGAAAAAAAAAAAATCTAGTCTGCCTACCTTACCCTCCCTTTGCAGCTTCCTTCTCGTGTTTGTTTCCAGCTTTTCAAACAATGGAGGGCGGCATAGAATCTTAGAGAGCATATTCCGTTTTGAGGCATCGGTGCGTTATGTTGCCGTGTCCTATGCCAGAAAGCACCATGAAATGTCCCTGAACTATGACTGCCTGGGGTACTCGGTCTAGGATGGGGTGAACTCAACCCTGGCTTTCCAGCCATGATCCAGTCAACTGCTAATCACTTTAT